>NW_010562642.1:51673-117895 GCF_000687285.1 Phaethon lepturus
GTCTGAGAGATGACACCTCAGTCTCTAAGGCAATTAAATCTGCTTTTGGACCTTCATGTTTGAGCCCTGATCCAAATGAACATTAAGTACAAAGCTCGTACCTACAGCTGAGGCCAATGGAAAAAGCACTAATTTGCTTATCTTACCTGAAAGGTTGTCTGTTAGATAAGCTGTGAAGACTGGACATCACAGATATGTCTTCCATCCTTCAAAACAGGACCTTCTTATAGATTCATTTACCAACTGTGGAACTTACCCAGATCATCGGAATCTGGGGTTCAGACACTTGCTTACTGTCCTTCCTCAAACATACATCCTTCTCCTCTTCAGAAAGGGTCTGTTGCTGAAGTTTTGTCTTCAGTGTCTCCTCTCGTTCACTGGGATGCTGTTTTTATACATTGCATGCTGAGGTGCCTGGTTTACCTTTGCATTGTACAGGGAGTCTGTTTTTCTTTGGACTGTGTCAGGACAGCCAAAAAAGTAGGCAGATGCTTAGACTCATGGTGGCTATTTCCTTTTGTAGACCTGAAATATTAGCAGAACATTAGCAGAAGCACATAAACCAGAAGTCTGCTTATGGCTTGGTCTACAGTCCCTGGGCAAAGAGTCATCCTTTCCTCCATGAAACAGTTTTTGTTTTCTTTATTTTCTGGTTATCACTAGCTTATTGCTCTGTTGTAAATATAATAGCCCTCTGGAAGCAGTGGGAAACGGCTGAAAAAATTTAACAGGAGCTTATAATAGGGAATGTTTTACTACCTCTTAGGAGAGGCAGGCATAGTGATTTGGATAGGGTATGAATAGCTGAGGTAAGTTATATTTCTCATGTGAAGTACCTGCACAACTACAAGCATTTTGTTAACTTGTGCTATAAAGAAACCTTGCAACTAGCAGTCAGGGAAAGTTTGGGAAAAGTTATATTTACCTTGGATAGAGAGTATAAATGTCATAGAGAGTGCTTTAAGTTTGCTCTTGCTACTGCATACAAACATTTACATTCAAGATCTGTTCCATTACCTGCAGTTAGGATCATCCTTGAAAATATATTTGTTAGCATAACTGTGTGGTGTGCTGTATGTCAGGTTTATTGATGACGAAGAAAATGTCCTTGATATAGCATTTGTTCCAATTTGTTTAGGTATCAAATCAGTTTGGAACCTTATGTTCCAGATTTGACATAAATATATCTGCAGATATTATAGAAATGATCCTGAACTTATAATTCCCAGGAGTTGTTTGTGATGCAGCGTATTCTACAAAGAATATTTGGCTATGAAGCATAATTTATTTGGTATAGCAAAGACGTCCATGCATCTTTCACCGTGTTATGCTATTCATTGATAGTGTGAAACATATTATTGATTGCTACAAGGTATTCTGGTAGAGTACTGTGCAAGGATTGAAGTTTACAGATTTATTATAGTATCATGCAGTACATTTATTCTTGGCATAATATCTACTAATCATATATTATTTAGAAGACAAACATTAGTTTATGAGTGTGAAATGATATTGCTTTAGAAGAATGCATATAAATCTTTCTATGGAAGATACTAACTATTGGTATAAAAGGGATTTCATTTCATGCATTCTGGAAAAATGATGTTTATCAAGGATTATTAAGGTTGAAAAATCAACCCTTCAGACTGGTAGGAAATACTGGATTGTATACATACTTCCAAAGACCTTCAATCTTTGTAATAAGTTCCAATAAACTGTGGTAGAATATACTGATATGTTGTAGATGGTCTTCAGTTTGGGATTCCTTTGAATTTTACTGAGATGGCAAAATAAGTAATGTTCAAAGAAAAGTAATAATTCCATTTTTAAAACGGACTCACCACATACTAAAGTGCTGTTCATATTGTACATATTCCCGAGTAACCTCCAGAGTCATCTCAGTGTTACAAAAGCTGTCCATGGGTCTAGAGGCCATGTTGAAATTAATGATATTAAATTTTAAAGCTTTAATTGTTAACCATTTTTTCACACTTTCCCCTTATTGTTCAATAGAGAAAGTGAACTGTTCAGTGTGGGAAGATGAGACTTGATTTCTTAGATCTGCTGGAATGAACAAGCCAATTTTGAAGATTGCTGATGAGGAGCTGAGTTTGCCAACACTCTAGTCCAAAACTGTATTACACAAAGATTCTTGGCAAATTTAGTATCTTTACATGTGTGTGTTTTCACCTGTAATGCCACACACTGAGACTTACTAACTTCTTTTCCAGTAATGGATGAATCATATTTGATCAAAGAAAAGACTTTTGAAATGTAAAAGATATTAATGAGAATGAATTTTCAGACATATAAGCAACTGAAAAAGAGAATGGAGACCAGAACACCTTCTGTGCATGAGAATATGTGTATCTACCTATCTTTACTGCTCATCAGAATAATGAAGAAAATTAACTTCAAGTGCTGGAGATCTTATAATATGTTCTCTAGAAATGGAGATTTTTTTATGGATAAACTAGTAAACAAATTTCATATATATAATAATGAGGTGCTTTCCCATTTCCCCAAAATGTGACATTTCATGATAAGTTTGAAGCTGACTTCTGCAGTGATATGTTATGAAGACCACAGCACTCTCATGCAAATATATACCCTGTATGTAACTAAAATAGTAAAACTTGACATCTAGTATTTTAAGGATTTGGCATAAAGCGTTTTAAGTTTCAGCATATTATTAGTGGAAACTATTTTTGACTTCACAAGTTTTTGTTTAAAGCTTGTTAAAATGAAATCCTCTTTTCCTTCATGTCTAAAAATAAGCATAGGTGAACTCTGGTTTTCTGAAGGTCGTGACAGATGACAGAAATCCTCATAAAACCAGGGTCAGTTATAAGAAATTTCAGACGATACAATTTTTGGGTGCAAGGATTGCTATGAATTTTGAATACCAAAGACATTCAGGGCTTAGCTGCATTTCCTTCCTCTACATGAATAGTAGTGCTTATTCTTTATAAGGTGAAATTATTGTGCTTTGTCCAGTGGTCTTTCCTCTGACAGTAACTATTAGAATGAAGACCCAGGCATTTCCATCCTCTCAGCGGGCATACAGTGCTTGAATAACAGCAAAATGTATGTGGCTTTGCTGCATGTAGTGGTTAGGGGATAGTCAACAGAAAGCTCATGCAGAGATGGAAGCGAGGGTTGTGTGTACTTAGAGCAGTGCTCTCAAGGTCTCCGTTTATCGTAGCAGAGGGAATGAGGGCTTTAGAGACCGGGAGAAAATGTGGTGAATGCAGATCTACCAGTTAACCTCCTGACAGCGAGTGAGTATATAGGGAGCAGTTGCTATGCAGGATTTAATCATAAGCCTCCAAAACAGTGTAGCAGGCATGTTGAAAGCAGGCTGAAATTTTTGGAAGAATTCAGAGTCTAGCAGCGGTGGTTAGAAACAATTATAAAAAGAATAACATCTTACATGTTTGCCTGGCTGCTTCAGTGAATTACTGAATCAATAGATAAAGATGCGGCCATACATTTAATTGCGTTTCTGACAAGCATTTGGTGACGTATCAGGAGTGAGCTGATCTGTAATATCACAATGTGTAGCTTGCATGCTTGAGTCAAAATGAAACACTTTACATTGGAGAAGTCAGGGTGAGAACATGTAAGCGCCAAGGAATTTTGGCAAATCTGATTCAGGTTGTGGTAGAGTCTACATTATTATAAAGGTCATAAAGTGTAGATATATAAACACACTTTGAGAAAAATCTGATTTAAAAAATGCTTAAATATCTGGATAATCAATTTGATAAAAGGAGTCTGTACAGGGTGCCAGTTATTAATGGAATATATATATAATGGTGATCACGAAAAATCTGAAGTGAATACATTTTGGCATACACATCCATGTTTAATCCATGTCTTTGATGAAGCGTCAAACACTGGGTTGTGGGGAAAAACTGTGATCTTAATGAAATCAGTGGCTCCAAGTCTAAGCCTCGGACACAAAATCACCTGCCTGCACTGGCAAACTGTGACTGGGAAAGAATGTTTAAAACTTTTCTAAGGTTCTAAACAACTACTACATGGGCAAAAACTCTCCCTTATCACTCAGGAGCATGGCCAGCTGGTGCCCAGAGTGCAGATGAGATGTGTAGGAAGTGAAATTTTGGGTTGTAGTTTTCTCCCTGTTTGAACAGAAGTGGCAGAAATTAAAGGTGACTCTAAGGTAACAAAACACAGGTCAAAAGGAATTAGGACATGACATGTAAGCTTTGCAAAAAGAAGACACAAGGAACTTAAGCAATGGTAGGAAGGAATCAGCAATTGATGAAGAATGTTGTGAAGACGGGTATGAAAATCATCTGGTAGGGAATAAAAACTAGTCCAGAATACCAGATATGAACTGTGTACTGATCTGGAATGTTGTTCTCAGTGTTAGTACTACTTTTCAGCACAGATTAAAGAGGTAAGGAAAAATGGGGTTGACACAGAGGAGACCTAGAATTTTCTTGAACATACAACATTTTCTGGTTAGGCAAAGCAACTGGGAAAAAAAGAGGATTGTTTAAGACATCATTTGGAAAACCTTCTCATCTTATTACATTTCAAGGGATTCAGCTATTCCTGCTTGAGAAATTCTGAAAGTTATAGGAATCCCATAAAGCACATTTTAATATCACATCTCAAATGATTTTTTTGGGGAGCTGATCAATCAAGAGGAATTATAAGTTTCTGCTCAGTAGTGACACCTTTTATGCTGTTGCAGAATATAGTGCCAGAAAAAATAAGTGGATTGCCTAGCCTTGTTTTTGATACTTATACCTGTTTGGTGCCAGCTCCTTGTGTTATCTACAGCTCCCTGAAGTCCTGGAGAACGAAGAGCAAGGGATTACATACATGTCCCATCAGAGAATCTAAAGCTGTTGGTATATTAAACATAGCCAGAAACAAACACAGATCCCCAGAGAAAACTGATAATTAATATTTACTTACACCTAACTAAGTGTGTGTTTTTAAAATTAGCATCTGTGCATAGAAGATGAAGAAACATTTTCACAGTGGAATTTTTTTGAGCATTAGAACCTCTCTACGCAGTGGAAAGAATACCTGTTTATGTCCAAGGTGTATCATGAGCCCTCTAGGTATAAATACATCTAGTGTTCCTGATGAGAGAAAGGGATACTAAAGTGGTATATGAAATGCCTGAGATACTTGGAAATAAATTAAATTTAGTTCCCAGAATGAATAACCTGTGCGGTAATGCAAAAAGTAAAAGAAACCCATTTCACTAAATATTGGTACTGTGATGATTTCTTGTGAAGTGCTTCTTTAAAACATAATGCAAAATAGGAAGGCATATCATCAGCTCGTCCTGAAAGTTTCATTCCTGCTCAGGAATAAGCAGAAGCAGAGGAAGTGGAAGAAGCAGAACAGAAACATTTCATTGCAAATAGTTGGTTCGGTGTACGTGGACTGTACAGATAATGGCCTAAATGGCAGAGCAAAATACTGTGCGGGAAGGAGGAGGAGTAGTGGAAGTACCTCTTTGCTGTTCAAGTCTTAATCTGGAATTGGGTTTGATTTGATGCTTGGTGTGGCAAGACTAAGCCTGTGATTTGCGGAGTTGTAAAATCTATCCTGTTACTGGACTGTAATAGAAAAAGAAGCTGAACAGGTTATTCTCCTCTCAGCTGTACATCAAAATACTTTAATTCACATTTTGTGCTCCTTCTCATTTAAACTAGTGAGAGTTACAGGAAAACTGGGCCCTAGAAGAGGAATTTGCCATTGGATACAATTTTTGGATTTAGTTCCAGATCGGATACCTTAAAGTAAGTGTCTGCATGTCAGCTGGGAGTCTAAGTAAAACCAGCAGGACTTGATTCATTTGCTTAAATGTAGTTATCTACTACTGTTTGAAAGTCAGACTTCCCTGCTGCAATCTGTCAGTCTAGAAACGCTTGAATTTCCCGAGTGCCATATGTTACATTTACCACATTTATGCATCTGGATAGCCAAACCCACCCATTTATGGCAACGGAATTGAGCCTGCAGTAGGTATGGTTACTGGACCCTAAAGATGCATCGAGCCAATCAGCTGGAAGATGCCTGGTCTCCACCACCTATTTTCACCAACTCGCCATTGACTAAAGTAGAGGCCTGGACACCGAGTTAGTGAGTAGACACCTAAAAACATACGGTTTAATCCCATGCTGAACCATACTCTTTGTGACTGGAACAGTGCCTAGGGGCTCAGCTCAGCTGCCCGCACCAAGATATGTAGTGCCACTGGAGACACTGTAGGCATCTGTGATATCAGTGTGGCTCTGGCAGAGATGGCACAGGACCTATAGTACAGCCATGACCTTCTGGAGTGGCAGCTGGATGCAAGGCAGGCAATCCAGGGCTGTCCCAATGGCAGTAAATACCTATTTTTAGGCAAGTGAATATTGTTTTATTGGCAAAGATAAGAACAAGAGGCTAGCAAGTACCCTAAAAAAGTTCTGTGTTAGGGAGTTGTACAATTCCTCCCTTTCATCTGTTCCAGAATAAAGCCAGGTTATTAGGATGCTCCACTTCTCCTTTTTTAAAAGGATCAGTTTTGTTGAAAGATTTAAATTACTTTCAGATCTACTTTTAAAGGAAGAAAATTAATATAATAATGAGTTCTTTGTAAAGACACAGTCTTTAAGTCCCTATAAAAAAGGACTCTAAAGACAATCGCTGTAAGAGATTCAGCTTCAGACAAGATCTGTAACCAGAACTGTCAGGGCTAGAGCCGGGTTTGGATCAGCAGCACCCACCCACTACAAGGGATTCAGAATCAGAATTTTTTAAATGATGGAAGAATTAAGAAAGCAGTTGTTACGGGATTTTCTATTCTGTGCTTAAATCTTCACAAAAACATGGTTTTACTTTAATGAGGTCCTAAACAGAAGAAAAATTAATTAATGTCAAAGTTGGCACTTGGCTTAGGACCCTAGATTGGTTCAGATCTAAGTATTCCAAACTAGTCACCCTGCAAGGCACTGGCATGTGGGCTCATTTAAAATTGTGAAGCTGACCAATTGCTAACTCTATGTCATTTTATAACCAATTAGCACCTATAAGTGTGTTTTATAACAATAAAGGATAATGCTGAATTTTTAAAATTGATGTTGCTGATGCTGAGGTTATATCTCATGATTATGATATCATTATATTCAGCAGTCAAACTTTGCTGTGTGTGTGATAAAAATAGAGGAGAAGTTTGAAACTGTGTCTTCGTCAGTGCCTTAAACTGTGGTCTCATGGTTATTTTGTATGTGTGGTAAAATTTGCTGCCTTGCCCCAGATCATCAAAGCTCCACGACATATGCTGAAATAAGAATTAATACTGTGTTATCTAGAATAATAAAAAAAAATAAAATTGGATCTTTATAGCCTTGCATGTATTAAAATCCACAGTGTTATATTTGCAATGAAGTTTCTACCGAGAAATTTCTTTTTGCCAAGATACAGTATTTTAATGCTATCAAGCTTAAGGAATGTGCAAAATCTTATCTCTCATTGCTAGGAGAAATGGCACTGCTCTAACATCTTAGAAGGTGACTGCAGGATATCAAGTACACAAATTAAAAGGTGGGAGACAGGCCAAGTTGAAAAGTCTTCAGAGTTCCTGGCTGTCAGTATGCAACTTCCAGATAAAGTTGAGAGAAATGAAATCCAGTCTTTTCTGTGGATATAAATCCAAATTTCTTCTGATGGCAAGCGTCTTTTTTATGAGATGGCTTTAGCAGCCTTCAGACCTTCGTTCAAGGAGAACTGCAATAATCTGTAAATTATACTGTAGCTATTATGGCTATTTATTCATATGGTAAAAAGACAACATTATTCTGTCAGTAGATCACAGCATTCTAAAGGGATAGAGAAGACCTTGAAAAAACAAATATATTTTCGGGAAGAATATTTCTCTCACTCTCTGCAGTAATCAATAAGTTAATTAATGGCCTATTTAAAAAAGTACAAAAATTCTATAATATTGATTGTTTTCATAATTAAAACAAAGCAAATTCTAAATATCAACAGTTTTAGTGCAAATGGCTTCATTAACATGCGTCAAAGAACATATGCCTACAGTGTTGATACCATTTTTCTTGTTTAATCCATGGCAGTTACGCAAACTGGCAGCACTTAACATGATTATGTCAAGTTCTCACACAAGTTAGTTCACAGCCAAGGGCTGACATGTAGAGTCAATATGCCAGGGCTAGTTGATGTCAGAAAGTTACCTTTCTTTGTGCATGATAAATGTTTCACATAGATTAAAGCATGTTTGTGTGCTGTGAATTTTACCCGAAAGATTGTACCAAAAGGTCAGCAATCTTTGATGCAATTTAATTACAATATTGTTGATTATGCATGCCTTGTAATCTGATACTCTGATCAAAGTCAAGTGTGGGATTCGAAATAAAAGTGTGTATTATGACTTTTAATCATCATTTCTGCTCAATGATTATGCCTGGGAGGACTAGTACAGTCTGCACGTTAACCTTTGAAATGAATGCTTAACTACAACCGTTGTACTTCATTTTTAGTAGTTCACAAGTTGAAGGCATTATCATATTCTTTTCTGTGAGATTTTGTGCAGTCCATGGCATGCACATGTAAGGAGCAACAGAGCTCCCAGAGAGCCTCTTACAGACTCCAGGCTCAAACTTTTTGTATTTTGTTGCAATAAAAATATGTCCAGGGCTTCCAGCTCTCCATTCTGATTTCATAACATCCACTTATTGCTAATGGAAGGCATGTTGCTTATTTTGCAGTACTTAAACACCCCTTTCTTCTCCTGTGCTACTTAATAATTTTAAAATGAGCACAGTTATTTGGTACTGCATACAGCTTAGCTCCTGGGAAAAGCATGAATACAAGTGCACCAGAGGATAAACTCCTGCCCTCATTTGTCTGGTTTGCTTCAACCTCCCTCAAAATTGTACGGCTTTTTGGCTTGCCTTCCCAGAGGGACCATCTCTGGGCAAGATAATCCATAACCTTTCCATCCTCCTCTATTATAAGAATGGTTGCTAGTTTATGCAAATTATGGAAGGAAGAGAATTGATATGAAAATACATCGAATGTCCCACAAGTACCCTTCAATTTTTTCTTGATCATACTTTCATTGTGAGGAATACAGTTTCTGTAGGTTTATATAGTGCAAAATTGCTGATTTGTCCCCTTTTTCTTGCTGTCTGCTCCTAGTGCAGGCACAGTGCTAATTTCTTCTACAAAAACATCTGTCAGAGGTTGGCAATATGCATGCTGCCCATATCTTGTGGTTGTATTTTTTTGTATACATGGTGGAAAGGGATGCATATAACTGTCAGCTGGCATGCACACCTTGAATGTGTGCAAGATAACTGGTGTTCTGGAAACAGAAATGGCTCTTTCACAGAATCATTAAGGTTGGAGAAGACCTCTTTATCCAGTCTAAGATTATCAAAACAGATTAATGAACTATTTTTTCTTCCCACAACTGAGAAATCAATTTTTTATCCTCTTTTGATGGATAAATGTGTTGTGGCACAGCTGAATTCTTTAATCCCTCTTTCCTTTCCTCTCCCTCCAAGTACATTTCTTCAGTAATGACAGTTCACAGAAAAACTCTCCAGAGGGATATAAAATCTTGGCATCTGTATTTCTTTTTGGAAGCAAGTATTCTGAAGAGCTATCCTTGTTGCCTAATGAACCAAAACCCCAAACCTTGGATTTCATTATGGTTATGATTCCTTAACCCACTAGAGTCTCTCAACAAAATGTGGTCTCATTAAGTGAAAGAGACACTGTGCACCACTCCATTAAAATATGCTAAACTAACTTGTTTTCTGACGTGAGATGAAATGAAATATAATAATTTCAGATCTGTTCCTAGTGGACTGTAACATACATTATAAGCTGGAAAAATATGTAAGACAGTTTGATATTCTTGGTTCTGGAGGCCCAAATATGAATGCCTATGCAAAGTATTGAATCCAGAGAGGCACGGTCTTCTTTTGAGGGAGGAAACTTGTCTGTGTTGTGGTCCAGATTAAGCCAGTGATGACTTCTGTTGCTTTGAAAATAATCACTGCAGCTTGCATTATGCCTGGTGTTTGCACATGCATCCAGGAGGTTAAGGAGCAAGGAACCTTTCTTCACATAGCATGTCCCAATTTACAGACCCTGGGCATGAGTTCAGTCTCTAATTTCTTCCATATGAAGAGACTGTTCCTTGCTAATGGCAACTGGGAGATCTATGGAATGATTCTTGTGCTTTTGCAAATAGAAAGATCAGGTGAGCTCCAACATGCTTTGAGATAGTAAACAATGTATTTGCCCCAAGGAAGCTGTGATAAAAGTTAAAAATTCTGAAAGTGAAGAAAATACTTGCAATAGAGTGACTGAGGTGCTTTGGGAATTTGTTATCGAGGGAAAATCCAATGAAGATCAGATTTACAAACAGAAAGTCAAGGGTTTGAGTATGCAATTTAGTACGTAATTTCAGTGCATAATTGCTGTAACTGGGGCATGTAAACTTAACTCATAAGTGGGTGTTCAGCTAGCTATCTACATATAAGCTATATGAACTTATATTTGTAGTACTTGCTTATGCAAAAAAAGTTTATTGTTCTAGACCCCTATTTCATGCAAAGCAAACACAGCTTTGGGTTTCTATAATGTGCTGAAACTTAAAATATTCCTCCATGATTGATTTGAACAATTATTTGAAAAGAAATCTTGTAAATTACTTTGTGAGTTTCTAGACGCACTAACATTAATGATCAAAAGGACATAATAGGATAAGATATTTATACTCAGCTGCTTTCCTACCTCATCTGGGAAGGTGGTATCTGAGCATCACACACATACATTAAAATTTTCAACTGAAGACCTCTGTAGTTGTGGATCAGTAAGTTGGTTCTATTGTCCTGTGTTATCTTGTGCATACTATTAGCATGGGGGGGAAGATCACGAGAGCATATGAGAAAAAAAAGAGAATTAGCATGGTGTGTGGTATTAAACCATCTCCTTTGGACTGCTGCTTGCCAGAAGTCAGGAAAACACGCTGGACTTCTCTGTCAAGAGTGTTCATGTTGACTCAGTCATCCTATGGGTCACTGAATACTTGAATAATCTTGAACATTTCAGCACATTTAATTCCTCAAATACTACTTTAAACACTGTGCACAAGGTTGATACAGCTGCATAGTGAGTTCCCTCTTTTTGCTCACTCCAAGAAATAATTTGACTCTTCCTGTGATTGAGAACAGTACTCCTGTTTGGCTTAAACTCCAATATTTGCGGGAAAAAGAGCAAACTGGAGAAAGAGTAATGATTTGCAGAAAGCTACAGGAGGTCTGAGTCCCAAATCCAGATGTGACATTGCTTGTAATTACATAAATAGCGTTCCCATGCATTTATCCCAGCTATAAGCAATAGCTAATAACAAATTATAGAGGCCCAACGTGATTTACACACAGAGGTTTCTATACAGGACTTTGTGTGAATAAAAATGACTATTATTTCTTTTTCTATCCAAAGAAAGGAATCAATAGAATTCTTGTGGAGAATATAATTTTCTTCCATTTAGTTTTAAATAGCATTAGCACAGCAATCAGATTTTAAGGTGAAAGATAAATACTTCTGGACCTGGGTCTGAAAATGTACAAAACATTAGACAATAAAGAGAACAACTCCCTTGCCTTTGTATTTTAAGGCGCATTAGCATTTTGCTGTATAGGCGGGTAGCTTCTCAAACTGTTTTGCTTCTAAGTGACCTATTCCATTATTTTTAAACTGTGTTAAATGACCTCTGAATGTTTAAAAAAAAAGGAAAACATTTAAACATTAAGATTTTATCATTAGTTTAAAGACACTTTGATATCACAGTATAAAAATGCTACCTATTGATTGCTTCTGATGGTGCTGTACCTTCCACAGTTGAAATTTCAGAGATTGTCGTAAATGTGTGACAGTATGGAGAAAACAGTCTATCCCCATCCGAAAAAAAGGATATGTAATAGCATTAATCCATAAACTACATTTGAAAATACACAGGGAGACCAGCGTGCTGGCATTATAAATGTCAGCAGTGACAATGTGACAAAGACAACCCTATGCGGTCATCTCCAGCGCTCAGAAGACAAATAAGGGCAACAATCCACTTCGCGGGGGTGGTGGAGGAAATGTCTGCCCCTGTGTAGGTAGCAGGGGAGGGGCCGGCCGGGGCAGGCGGGGAGAGCACCCAGGCGTGCGGGTGGGCAGGGGGGTGACAAAGGGAGAGGATGGGAAGGTCTGGGCGCGGGGGCTGGCTGCAGCGGCCTCACACGCTGCACCCCCGTAACTTTCGGGCTCCGAATGCTGCGTTGTAGACTTCATTCGTCTCGTCTTGTAGACAGGAGATTTCCTCTTTAATCAGGGCGCGCTGCACAAACGGAGATGAGATCATGGCTTCTGGCTCACGATTTTTATTTTCTAACAGAAAAGGTTATCTTGTTTCTTTCTCATAGTAGGTCAGAGCATGTTTACAGCACCTCACATGTCAAGTGGCTTTAATTATCCCTCTAAAAGAGAGTGATCAGAAATAAAGCAAGTAGGGTTAAATCTTTGGGCTGCTACTCAGCTTTCCCTGGTCTTTCATTGGATAGATTCCTCTGACCGCAGTGAATATTTGCTTCAGTAAAAAATGAATAAGAGCCTTTGGTTATAGCTTTAATCACGGAACAGAGCTACAGGAGAAATCAATGTCACGTTCATTTAAATTTGCCATATTGGAGCATGCTATTTGCCTCACGAAACCCGCGCCCTGCCTTTGTTAGCTGTGCAGATCTGAGGCAATCTTGCTGATTTTTTCACCGTTTCCTTCCAGGTGGATCGCTACAGTTCCAGGTAGCTGCAAGGTGTGGCAGCAGCTGCTGGCGCCTGCCGTTGTTGATAAATGGTGCAGCCACTTTGACTAGGACGCACTGAGGTGCCTTTGAGGTAGTGGAATAAGAGGATTTAAAGGCAAAGCCCTAGACAGAGTGATGTATGGAGTACTCTGCCTGCCTGGTTGTGGATGGTTGTGTTAGGTTGATAGCTGTGCTGTAAAGCGTTCACAGTAATGTGTTACTGAAGGCAACCCTGCATACTTTGAAATGTCTGGGTAAACACTGTAGACCTTAGGGCAGTGTCTGACCTGCTTCCTTCCCATTTTGGGGAAAGGATGAGCTTTTTTGTGTTTCTTAGGGGACAGTTTGCTCCCAGTGTATGCCTGCTTTGGTGTGGTCCCTCCCCCTTCCCTCTTGGCGCTTCGCTTGCTGGGGAGACCCGGGTTTGCTGCCCTTGCTCTTCCTCCTACAAGTGGGGTTAAATACGAGGAAGGGTCTTTCTTCTCTATTGCTCCACATGCACAGAGCTGTATCGTATTGTTTCGCTGGGATCCTTCCTCCAACTTTCACACTTTCTTATGGGCTCTCGCTGTACTTTTCCTTTTCTGTCACTTGCAAGTAGATGTTCTTTCCTCTGTTTTTATGATTTTGGATGTGAGAGGGAAAAAATCAATAAAACATTCAAATAAAAACACAGTGAAAAGGAAAGAAGGAACCACACACAGAGCCCAAGGATGTGTGCTCTTTTGGTTGTAATATACTTGAAACGCCTTTATATTTCTGTGCAAGAGGGAATGATTGCCTTTGAAGGTTTATTCAAGGATATTCACAAAAAAATGCTTTGTGAGTATCAGTAGATAAAAACTTACATTTATAGTAGTCAATGACAGAAAAAAACTTGACACAGAAACAGCTTTTCAGCTTACATGAGTTATGAAAACGCAGTGTAATATAAAAACGTACTGTCACTATCTGATTCCAAAGATAAGCAGGGAGGAAGCAACTAGCCACACTGAAAAAGCAAACATTAGGATTAACGATTAGAAAGGACGACTGTGCCATTTTACTAGAATACCCAACAGGCTAGTTTGTTTGTACTCGGTAAAGCAAAATCTTTTGATGATGTTGTCACATTGTTTTTAGATGACATTTTGAAGTATGCATCTATGATAAACACGTAGGGAAAATAACCTGCATTGAGATGACAGAATATATGATTGGATCATGAGGAATCCAGATGCCTCAGCAGAGAGACGATATTCAGAACAGACTAAGATGCGGCTAGACAGGTTGTGAAGAGATTAAGGTTTGCATGACACAAAGCTGTGAGCTGGTCGCATACCATGATATGGGCTTATAGAGCAGGCTTTCCTCCCTCCTTCCAGGAACCTTCAAATCATTCACCCTGAAAACAGATGATTGCTGAGAATTTAGTCAGGGTGCCTCGCATGCCTAGGAGGTCGCGGCTGACAAGTGGAGGAGCAAAGCGCTGATGTTACAGCACATGGTGGTAGAGTGAGACCCAGTGTGCTGGAGAAAAGGAAGTTACAGCGGGCTACCTAAAAACCATAAGCACTCAGGATATTCTATTCTGCTGCTAGAAATCAATCTGGTTTGTACACTGATTTACCCAATTTGCCTTGGAGGCATGACAAAATGTGCTCGATGCTACCCTTTTGCACATAGAACATAAATGTTTTGCTCAGTTGCTGGGACTGTAGCTTTCACCATGACCCGTGACGCAAGGTACCAAAACGTTTGTCGTCACTATTTCTTTATCACCCTGAATTTGAACGTGGTCTGATGTTTACTTGCCTTATTTCCTTCAATTGTACTGCATGGGCTGTTTATATATAAAATTAAAAATAATCGTTGATACTCTTTCTTTGCAGAAAAAAGGAGATTTACAGTCTGTCCATCTATGATTTGTACCCATCTTTACTTGACTGACATTTCAAATTGATGTAAAGTTTGTGCAGAAACAGTTTGATAGAGACCTGGATTTTTATTTACTTGTTTCTCAAGCGGTAGAGGTGTCTTCAACGAAAAAAATCCTGAGTTTCCATCACTATTTAAATCTTATTGCTCAAATCCATAATGTCTGCAAGAGAAAAGATACTGCATTCAGTTGAATTAAACATACTTCAGAGAGTTAGAACTAGTATATTTTCAGATGATATATTTATAATTATAGAAATCTCTTATCTCTGAAATTATTAAGTCAAATTGCATTTTAAATGTAGGTTCCTTTGTTACATTTCGGTTGCTGACTCTTCACTGCCATCTCCAGATGTCTCAATAATTGGAAATAGAGTAGGAATTTCACATCATTCCTACAGGGGACACAGATGAAAGGATCAAGGCTGAAGGAATAACACATGAAAAGAAGCAGAAGGAATTATTATTGCCAAGTCCAACAAGCGTTCAGAGCAGGGTGTCAGAATGGATTGACTTCAATAAAAAAAATTGCCCTAGTAACAACTGAGTTAAATGTATGAGTAAGGACCTCAGGAATTGGACTATTGTTTGATATTTCCACAATCACTTTGCATGTCAGTCAGCATTAGTGACTGTCTGGGAAGCTGACACTGTCTGAAATAGTTTGGTTGTTAAGTATTGGCAATGATCTGATTAGCCTTGCTTTGAAGGAGCATTTGGGGTGTAGATTTATCTTTTAGTCTTTATCCTTGGCTTGTTGACTACTATGTTCTACCATTTCTCACACTTGTTGCAATCCATTTTGAAATCTACTTTGAATATAAATACTTTGTGGTAGTGTTGCCTTCCTTAAGAGCTCTTCAGCATACTCCATGCTTATTCATAACTTATTTAATGACGAATGGAAAACATCAGTAATACTGTGTGTAGCCTGTGAATATGTTTTTGTAGATCTAATAGAATGTTCAGGCTTCTACTGTAACAGATAGAGTTTGAAATTATTTAAAACTCACTCTTGAATATTATGAGTTTCTTAAGCCAAGTTAATTCTTTATGAGCTGCACACCAGGAGCAAGCAAGTCAGTAGATGGCATGGAAATTTTTGATTTTTATTACTGTGAATATATAACTATAGGGTCTCTATTCTAGTGTGGTTGTGTTCTGATAAGTAACAATGCAAAAATATTACTTTTATAAAGATGCTCCCACTCTGCATGAGCTTTAGATTTATTTATAATAATGACTTAAAAGAAGGAAATCTTTCCTAGAGGCAAAAGGGAGGGCTTGAAATAGGACAAGTGATATATAATTCCCTGGTGCTAGGGTTTCCCTAAGCTTGAATCAAGTTGACCAAAGTGTTAGCAGCTTACTAAGTTTCTGAACCTTGGCTGCATATGATTTCAATCCTTTTCTCTCCCCAGCACTGCAGCAACCTTTCTGTACATCAGAGGCCACACAGGACCTTGGCTTCCCAACCTACTATGGGTCAAGGGGTGGACCCAGGGTCCTAAGAGGTAACCGTGTCCCCTCACTACCAGTCTTTGCAACAGCATTTGTTGACCTCGTCTGCCTTACACGTTGCTGTTCTGTGGAGGCAGCATCCACCCTTGTCTTTATCATTAGATGTAAACAACTGAATAACCTCTCTGGTTTGTAGGAGCTCTTGTGCTACCTCTCTGGCAAAGAGCTGTGTCTGGAGAGAAGGAATGCGGCTGAAGCCCAGCTAATGGCTTGGTGCTACAACCGCTGCTTCAGTCTGGGAGGGGTGAGAAGTGCTAGAGCAAGTCCAGACCTTTCACTTCAGGTACCCAGATCAAAGAACTGCAAAGAGAATTTAGTTGCACTTTTGTTGTCATATCACAATTTTTCATGGAGCTCACCATGATGGAGCACTTAAGGTGCCATCATGAAACAGAGTAGTGTAGTAAACCCCAAATCAGTGTATTAGCTGTGGAAATGAGAGAGCTCTGCTGCCAAAGATCATTGCTGTTGAACTTTGAAGAAGCAACAGGCAATATAATGCCTAGCCACCTAGTAATTTAACTCTGAATCATAGTACATCTGTCAGCATCTGATTCCTATTACTGGCAGGAATTGAGAAAAAATAAAACCACTGCCTGTCATCAAAACACACTGTTCTGTAGATCATCTTGTAAATCTAGCCGTAAAGCACCATTCCCTCCCTTGTAGCACACTTAATTACATGGGACAAAGGGTACAGTTGGATAATTAAGCAGACCATAAAGTGTTGCATGTGCCTTCCTGGTCTTGTTTTCATGCCAGGTGGGTCAGTTCACAGACGTGAAATGTCTTTTCAGAAGTTACTTATAATCTATTTCCTTTCCTTTTCTGGACATCATTACAGTCTTGTTTTAATTGATGTTATTTGAACTATAGGCAGATGTTAATTAGGCAATGATACAAAACCTAAAGGAATTGGGTGCCCAAATACAAACCTATGTCATAGACAACATCTCTCTTCTAGGTGGGCTTAATATATCACAGATCATGTTTCACCGCTGCATTGAAGATTATTTTCTGGGTAATTGATAGATGGGGAAAGGAGAGAAGGACAGCTGGAGTATTGGACAATATGTCCAAGGAGACATTTTGTTGGGGAAAGGTTTAGATAAATCATATCTTTTGTGATTCAGATTACATAAGCACTCAGACATGCAAGTAGACAGCTTTGACACATAACAGTGAGGTACACATATGTAAATTGTAGTGTATTTTATATGTCTGATTTATTTTTTAAGACTCAAGCACTTTGCTGGTACCCCCACATCCTCTCTTTTACAATAGTGCCATATTTTTTTGCTGAATTGCAACACTTGCACTGGATTTCTCAGCTCTTCAACACAGTTTGAAACAAAGCTTGCAAAAAAGAGAAGGGAGAGAGAGAGTGGTATGGATTCTGGTTTTCCCCTTCCTCTGCCTGTATTTTTATATCTATCTCTTCCATTAACACCTTTTAATCTTTTTTGTGGAGGAGGTGATGGGACTTATGTTCTACACAAGTCCTGGCTCAACTGAAAGGACTGTAATGAAATAGGGACACCTACTGAGAGCCTCATGTCCTAGTCACATTTTATACATTGCATCCATACAGGTCAGAGCAGAAAAGCTGTTACTTTTTCAAATTGTGCTTTAAAGATTCCTGTACTATTTCAGACATTGTCAGATACTACTCGGTTCAGCTCACATAGAAGGTAGACTCTCAGTAAAGCTGCAACTTTGGATGTAATTGGTGGAGACAAAATTTCAACAGATTTCAATAGCCTCTTGGTAGTTTGTGTCTTTACCAGTTTTTTCTGCTTGTCTAGCATGTTGACAAAACCAGTCTGGATTCTGGCATGACAAAAACATCCTTTCTTTGTCTTTGAAAGGTCGGACAAAATCTGAGGAGGGTGTCCTTGAGTAAAGCAGTATGAGAACGAAGAGGAAGCTTAGTGAGCAAATGGGTTGGAATATGTTTTTTTAATTTTCTAGGCATTTCACAATACCCCAGAATGAGTGGGAATGGACCTAATTTTCTTAGACTCACTTTATGCAGATGCTTTAGCTAACAAAAGGACACTAAAGGACCCAGCTTTCAGTATATTATCTATCTCCCTCCCTTCCCTGATAAATCTGCCACTGTTATGAGTCACACACCTCCATTTAAGATGTTATTCTGGTGTTACTTGTTTTCTCACTGCAGATGAACTCTACCTTCTCGTTTGCAACCTCTCAAATGTAGCTTAGAGATTTTAAAATAAAATCAAAAGTGACTGTGTTTTCATTGATATTTATGGTGCAGGTTTGGGGGGCAGCAAGGAGGGTAGAAAAAGCATAGTGAAAAATAAGTATGTTTTTAATAGTCATACATATACTAAGTACAGGATGTGCTTAGTACATAGTATATGTGAAGTTGTGACTTTCATTTTTTAAAATCTAAAACTTGGATAATTTGCTACAGTTGTAGGTAGGGACTGAGACAAAAGCTGTCTGGAGCAGCACCAAGTGAACTGGCAGATTTACAGAACGGGATTGTTCTGAGGACACTGCTGCAAGGCGAGCTTCACATACACATATCACAGAAAATCACAATTCAGAACCTGTGATTGCTGGTTAAGTATGATGGGATAGTAAAAGGGGCAAAAAAAGAAAAAAAAGAAGAGAACGTGATTGCCTGAAAGCACCGTTCCTGGCTAATGGCTTGCAGTCACTAAGGAAAGGAGAGCACAAGAGCTTCCTACCCCAAGGGCCTTGGAAGCTGGGGCTGGAGGGAAAGGCAGGGCAGAGCCCAGGTATCATGCGTGCCCTGCTCTCTCCCAGAGCAAGCGGCCCTGGAGGAAGGATAGGCATCCCCCAAGGAGCGTCACAGGACGCTGGGAGGCTGGCCTCTTCAGCGCGGCCCCTGGGCTGGGCCACCCTCCGTGAGAAACTTGGCTGAAATGGCTGAAATGAGGTCACTCTCTCATTTTCCACACGCTCCAGTTCCACCTGGGAATTTACTTAGTTATTTTAGCTGCATCTCCAACAGAGAGGGAGGATACACTCCCACTGCTCGAACACCGGAGGTAAGAAAGGAGATGAACACCTCTCCCCTCTACAAGTCTCTGGGCAGTTTTCCTAACCTCACAACGCCTGCTTTAGTTCGCCAACCTGTTTGCCACAGATCTCTCTGTTAGTGGGGAGAGACAGCTCTCTCTTGATCTGCAAAAGCATTTGCCGCTGCTCTGATAAACAGATTGCATTTCAAATGAACTTGAAACACGAGCAGATGACAGTTTGGGAAATGTAAAATTGAAATATGAATGGGTTATATGCTACTGTATGTGTGGGGGAGGGAAACGTGATAACTGAGCAGTTTAAATGGCAGGGTTCCCCTCCGTTTCTTTTCTTCCTAGTGCTTGTGGTAAATTACGGGCTTAGTACTCAGACTCCAGTGCATATTTTACCACCTTGTTTCATAAGTCTGAATACAGCATTTAGTGGGAGGACAGCCTGTAATTATGTTGTAAGTTATCAAACAAACTGCAGATGTATAAATGTGAGGGTAGGCTTAACTACTTTGTTTTGAAAGGGAACTTTAATATTAAACAAATGTGTACTTATTGGAAATGGCAATGTTGAAAGCCTGCATTGTGAGTCTGACTTAATAAACCTAATCTGTCCCTAAAGCTCTGTATGGAGAAGTAATAAGATATCTTGACTAACTTAAATATTTCCTTTCATCTTAGAAAAGGAACCCACTCCTAAAAGTAATTAATTGCTTGATTTACAGCATCCCATGTACATGACCAGATTTTTAATAGTACCTGTACAGATACGATTGGTTGCAACAATGAGGCATGTGCATGCGCAGTATCTAGTTAGAACATAAAAATTAAATATTTATGTTTATTTAGAGAAAGGAAAAGTAGTATTTTCTTGCATCTATTTTTAGAAATCCTCCCTGTAAGAATCAAGCTTTGACAAACAGAGCTGAACCAACCTCCTCCAAAAACTGTAACTGAACCTAGGGCAAATATTTAACACTTCTCATGAACTGTGCTTTGTATTTCTTAAGTTTTTACTGCCCTCTCTTTTCTTTTTTTCACCTAGGACAGAGCAGAAATGGGGAAATACCACATGAAATGTACAATTTTTTAAATAATTGTAATCCACCTTAAAGGATGATATACCCCAGACCTCATTTTTTTAGTCCACTTTGTAGACACAGTAGGTTTGGATCATTCATACACACACCAGATGAGTGGATCCAGTATGTGGATAATGGGCACTTCTGTGAGCCAATATGAACTACTCTCAAACCTTTTCAAAATTTTCCTGCTCTTTACTGCTAAATCTGAATGAGGTGCTAGTATAGGTACTATACAGGAAATAAAGGCTGTGTCAGTTGTCTCATGAAATACTTTAAGTGGATGTGAATGAACAGTTAGACAAAGTTGATCTCTTCTGATTATGTGAATAATGATAATAAAAAGTCCAAACATTTAAAACTTATTTGGCATGGAAAAATATGCAGTTATTGTCAGCAGGGACAAACAGGAATCAACATGAATTATCCTGAGCTGGTGATTTGGCTTTAAAACCCAGGTCATTACTCTTCCAGTGGATTTGTTTATTGGTGGCTATGCATATTTAGAGAGCAAGGAAGCAGAAGACAGTAGTGAAGATAAGTTGTGAAGAAGCAGCATATTGTTCACAGTGCTGATGAACAGAAAAAAGGAATGAGAGAGGAGAGGAGGGGAGCAGGGAAATGGTGTCTTGCTATCCCCGTGACTCTCAGTGGGAGCACTGTCTAGAGACCAGGGGTGGGGGCAGATGGATCCAGGAAGTCCATTCACAAATTGCACAAAATTGTCATTACAGCCATCTGCAATCTTTTGCTCAAGTTAATGCCTTTAAAGGAATTTCTGTTTTTTGATGAATCCGTCCTACAACAAATAATGGGACTAAAAATTTCTTGATAGAACATTTCCAATGCTGTTAAAGGGCCACAATAAATACCAGGATAAAGTCCTCTCATATTTTCTTTTTGCATTAGATAATAGAAATTTACAAAGAGCCCAGTTAAGTAGAGCACTAGTCTATGACTGTATTAATTGTTTACAAAAGCAAAGAGTTAAGGACTAGCCACAACAGCAACAAGAAGTTATAGGGAAGAACAGTTGCATTGCTCAACACTTGCACTGAAAAGTAGCTCTGTAACTGTCTCTTCCTCAAGAGACCAAAATTGCTCTCAGGAGTTCAGCTGACTGCTTTATTCATGCTGAATTCAGCAAAAGTGTATTCTGATAGACATACCTGATTGCTTCACTGATTAGACCAAGTTTTGCCTTCAGTGCCTGCAGCTATGGGAAAGTACATTAGATTTGCCAACAACACCAGGAGAACTTTTCTATGAAGGTCCCAAACCTTCTCAAAAGTCTTTGAAAATTCCCTCTTCCAGTGTGTGAGAGTGATATATCAGAGAACATATTGAAAGCATGGTGTAATGGAGAGGAAAAAGTACCTGGCCCTGGGCTGTGTGAGTGCTAAAGACAGAATGTGTATCAAGGCAAGATGTAGCAGGAATCTCAGCATGTAAGATCTGATTCTGGTGTAATTTGTGAGTCAGATCCATACTATGAGTCTTTTAGGTGCAGGCTGAATTTGAGGGGCTGAAGGGTTGGGAGGAAATAACCATTACTTTTGTGTTAATAAACCCAGCTGATGGGCTTTTGATAAAACAGAAGAACAAGACAGCAGAAATCTTTTCATTTGAAAAACTCTGTTGTGATAATTTTGTACTTAATTATGCTTATTCACTTAGGTCCTATGTAAGTTAATAGCAAAGCTCCAACAGTTATCTACAAGCTCTGTGTTGAGTCCTGGGAACCTGGTCCTGATCTTACATGCTGTAGTGGTCAAAAGTCATAAAAGTCATCTGAATAACAGGTAGAGCTGGCATGTATGTTCTTAATCTATCCCAATTGCAAGATAATGGGAATTATATTAAAACTCAAAGGAAAGTCTAAGCTAAATGTCATTATGTTTGGTCTGAGGTAGTCTTAGAATGTGCACACTGAGTGTTATGATTCAGGTGATAGTTGTTAACTTTATAAAGCTTTTGTAGCTTTTAGGTCTTTGGTCTGAGCCCTCCTCTTCAATAAGATTTTGTAATTGACTTAAAGGTAGATATCATATTTGTCTGAGTCCTGTGTAAGAGTAGGTAGGTAAAGTCTGCTGCTTGTGAAAATGTGCTTGAAAATGAGAACATATGTCTAAATGTGTTACTGCTAAAAAGATCTGCTGTGCATTAATATTAGTGTTTTGACAGAAACAAGAGACCTCAGCCATAGAAACGTTTGTGTTAAGTGCTGTTCATGAACATGGCATGAGACAAATTTTGTTCTGAGTTACCTTATGATCAAAACACCTGGTTTAGTAGGAAAACTCTTCATTACTTTTAAAGAGAGGGCATAAAATCAGATATACTACAAATTTTCATGATAGAGAACATTTTAATAACTTCCCTCTTTAGCACATGGAAAGTGAAAATGTCTCTTGAAATAGCTTTCCTCTTATTTTAGTGTCAGCTGTACCATAATTTGGAAGAAGTTAAAAGTACTACTGTATCCTTTGTTTCACTAATAGCATACATTTATTGTGTTTTTATATTTTTATTTATGAAGATTTGGTGAAATGAGGAGCAGGACTAGAGAAGGTAGGAATGAACATTTGTCCAGAGTACTAATTGGGGACCAAATGTATTGCAAACATGAATCCATCAGTGACAATCTAATTGGATCAGGATGTCTCTGAATGCATGAGACTGGCGACAGCTGCTCCCTTAACATATATTTCTAGCTACGTAGATACTGAGACACAAAAAAGGTCATTTACAATCCATGAATCCCTCAATGGAGACAATGAAATTGCATTGATATCTTTAACCTCTTTCCCAGTAATCATGGAGATATTTCCCATATGGCCAACAATCTCTATAAATAATAGGCCAATAACATGCAGATGCAATCACAGCCACCAACAGAGACAAACTCCACTACTGCTAGCATAATGAAGAAGGAAACTTGATGGACATACCAAATGTGTTCCTCAGAAGAACACATATTCCCTCCTGAGAGGAAGGGAAAAAAAGAGTAGGCTAGCAGAATGAAGAGATCTGGAGAGCTATTTGTACTACAGCATTAAGGGGCACTATTTATTATTGCTCTGTGCCACAGTATCTGTAGGTAGCAGGGAAGAGAGCTGTAAGCATGAAAATTCAATGGGGTCTGTGCTTTGTAGCATCCACCACACTATTGTTCTGGAAGAGGTAAGGAGAGACAATATTGCAGGAATAAAAATTGGAGAATCTGCCTCTATGGGCCATGAGAAGGTCTAATTCCACTCAGAGGTCTGTAAGTCACAGTAACCAGTGTATTGAAAACTGCTAGTGATGCACCAAATAAGCATTTTTTAAAGTCAAAAGTATGTGGGGAAAGGAAAAAGATGTCAGTCACTGTGATGACTCGGCAGCTGCCCAACAACCACTAACTAGAAATGTGTGGATCAGCATTTGAGAGAAGTTTGTGAAATGAAGTTTTATTGGCTCTTCAGAAAAATTCATCTTGCCAAAATAGTTTTCTTATTTACTTCTCCTGAGAAACTCACTACTTGGTCTGTATCAGATCAAAAAAAAAAAAAAAAAAATTGAACCCACAATCTTCCACAGCTGAATGGCAGTGGTTTTGAAAATCATAATGTCCCTCAGACACAGTCCTGCTCGTATTATAACTGGTTGCTAGAAACAGCTTTCTAGTGAGAATGCTTTTCTTGCTTCTCAAACACACAATATCCTTCCACAGAGACAGATTATATAGTCTACAGGCCTCATTTTGTATTCATTCCATGTAAAATTTTGTTGGAATTGATAGGAAATTTGGTCTTGGTTCTACCTCTGAAGTCACTGGAAGCTTTCCTATCCTTTTAGTTCCTTCAGGTGCCAGAGATCTTCAGATTTTAGTTCAAAGCAATTACAGCAACTATATGTAAAAAATCTGAAAGGATCTTCTAGCAGTTTTAAGAAAATCCACTAGAAGGAACATAAAACTCCCCATAGCTTTGGTGATTACACAATGTAAATTTGTGAATTACAACGTTTCTCTGGTTCAAAGGAATTTAGGTAAAGGTCTGGGCAAGAAACTGGCAGAGGTGGTAAATGTTGGAAGATTGCACAACTTACTGCTTTCTGTGTACACTCGGTGTTCTTTCTTCTCCGAGACTACATTAAGTTCTAAAGTTTGGAAACAGTTCATAATTAGTGATCATTTGAACTCAAAGTGAACACCTTTTTCTATTTATAAAGTATCTGATAGAATGCTGTCTCATGTTTATCTTTTCTTCATATCCTAGAATAATCAAAAATACAATCTTTACATTCTGAAAAATCCTCTACAGGAGTTTGATATTGGTTGTGAGTCTGTTACGTCTGACCAATTAGGCAATTGTGATTGATTTGGAAATTGGCATTCTGCACACATTTTGCTTGTACAACTTTTGTTCATGATGACTTACAGAAGGAAAGCACGAAAAACTAGGAGTAAAATGATTTAAAAAATCCAAAAGAAAAGAATAATTTTGTGTATGTCTGTCTGCATCCACCCAAATGGTTCTGTGAGACATAGGGCAAACTCAATTTCAACTTTTCAAAAACCTGTAGGGTCTTTGCAAAAACAGGGAGAATTGTGTATCGTGCTCTATTACTCAGATTGCATGTGTCTCGAGTTCTGAACTTTCTGTGGGTATAGGAAGGCCACAGAACGCACTTAATACTTGATCAAAAACTTGAATAAATACTAATCCCCTATCTGTTTTTAGTTTTCTCCTTCAACTTCTAGATGATTTCTATGATTTTCACTGAGATTTGCTTTTCTGACTCCTTTGGTTCTTTTTAAAATTTCACCTTGTACATAACATTTTACATGTCCAAGTGTGCTGTAGGTCCAGTTCTGTAGTGTGCTTTCAAACCATACAAAACCCATATGATCCCCAGCAACATTCCTGAGGTCATGAGTACCTTGTCCTATTAGGCGCTTCTGGTTTGACAGGTAAGTTGTGTTTTAAAAGAAGAGAAAAGTGTCTCATAAAAACAAGCACATTTGATCTTTTCAACTATTTTTAGTTTGTGTCAATCTTCTATGGCCCTGGGCAACGTAGGCAAAATGCCAACCTTGGCAATCTTTTCAGACACTCTAATATGCCAAGTTCTGGCAGCAGCACATTTTTATCAGAATTGCTTTCCAGCCTTGGTAAACTGCTTCAAATGCTGGTGTGCCTGTTATGGATATGACATCTGTGGAGACCACAATGATTGCAATCAAAAAGTAGCGGAGAAAATAGAAAGAGTTAGTGTCAGTTCTGATTTTCACTATCCCCTTCATCATGACAATAAATTAATACAGCTCAGCTTCTGCTCTGGTAAGCTTTTTCTGTAAGAACAAGGTATTAGAATCCCAGTGCTTAACATTCACAGTGAAATATTCTGGTGTTACAAATGTAGTGAAAGCGTAGTATGAAATGCAAAAAAGTATGTCTGTGCAATGTCATGATAAGAATGTACATGCACAGAAGAGTCAAGGAGTTCAAAGTGATGATTCTCACAGGAATTTTAACTTAGTCCCCTTTTACCTTGCAGAGAATTTTCTAACACTTCCTTTGGCAGATATTTTCAGGCCTACGTGCAGTGTGGATGTTGCATTTGCCATGGGAATCATAACTTTGAATTGCTTGACGTTTTGGTGAGTGTGAATTTCTTAACCTAATGTCACAAAAATATTATTTTAAAGGGTGCTTTTTTTTTTTGATTGTTTTCCTTCCTTTAAAAATGTAAACATGTAAAAAGCAAAAATAGTAAATTATGCTGTGTAGTTCGATATTTCACACAGCTGACTGTGTAATTAGTAACCTAACTACATCAGTGTTTGCATAATGGTAAGGTTTGACTGGAAGTGCTGAAAAGACAAGGAAATTGTTTTGATTATGTTACACACATTTCAGCACATCCCAGGATGCCATGATGCATTTTCTGTATGTTTAGTACCTAATGCAAAACCCAGAGATTTCTTGTTGACTTCACAGAACTGGATCAGTACCTGAAGCCTTGACTTTCTAGTACCTTAAACATATTTGTCCTTTTACATCGGAGCATTAAATCAGGATTGCTATAAATATCACATTCCACATAGGCCCATAGATGTGGCCATGACTTATGTTCTAGAATATGTTTGGTTTATGTGTTAATGCATTTGTTTCCTATCTGCTACTTCCAAACTCAGTCAAGTAGGAAATCTTCCCTGTTTACTACATATATACAGCATTTGAAGCTTGCCAAATAACTCTTTTTGGACTAAGCAGCATGCAAAAAAATGACAAGGACATTTTCTTTAAAGTACAAAGACAGTTTTTAATGAAAAATAGCTACATTTTACTTTATTCATCATGAAAGGTGGTAAACCGTGGACTGAGCACAAAAATGAAAAAAGTCAGCTCAGATGATATTTTTGCTTCAGAAAAACAAAAAAGAAGCTCTCAAAATAGGATTTGGCACAAAATTGCCTCTATGCTTATATTTGCTCTTCAGTTTGCTATAAAAATATGACCTTTTAAATGTTTTCTCCTTGGGAGGAGGCTCTTATCTCCTGCTTCCTTTCCAAAGGAGATTAGAGCATTAGTACTAATGCATCCCTCCCCTAAAAGAAGCCAGCAGCAGGACCAAACATGATTTCTTCCTTCACTAATCAATATGGTGGTACCATGCTATCAGCTGGACTCAGAGAGAAATAAGTCTGTTCTTTGCTTCCCAGGACAGTAGTCTTAATGAGGAAACTGAAAGATAGAAGTGGACGACAGAGCCTGCACTTAGTACGCTGCAAGGCACAAATGTTGTGTGATTTCTCAAGTGAGATTTGGCCACCAAATTTTTGGAGAACTCTTTCTCTAGAGCTCAGTAGACAAGAAATAACATTTTCTGCTCTTAGTTCCAAGTATCAGTTGTTATTGGACACTCTTGTTTGTCAGGGGACTTCAGCAAGATGGATGGACCATCAAGCAGTATTCTGCTTTAACGAGCTAGCTTCTGCTTCCCTGAAGGAGGACGTCTTGATCATACACAATCATGCAAAGTACATCTGAAGCAATAGAATACAGGGCAAAATCACGCAGGTTTCCAACCACCTCCCCCTCACCCCAGGAATGAAGTCAAAATGGAGAGTGAAAAATTAATGCACTGTGATATACATCTACTAAAGCTGTTGAATGTCACAAGTAGGCATGTTGTTGCTCTCATATGCTGTGCTGAGGGAAGGATAGAAAATTATCTTTGTTATTCTTTGCTGGCAATCTTTTGAACATTCTCAGATTTTGCTGACTGGTAGGTGACTTAATTTATGGTAACGCAACACTTATGGCAATGTAGTTGAAACAGTTATTGTATACTGACTATCTACCCTGGAAAATTAATATTTGAGTAAATTATTGAAAACAACTGAAATATTCTGTGCAAAGGTGTTTTCCCTTGGCTTTGTGGTTAGAACTCGAAACATTTGGCGTTTCTCAAATCTGCTTTTAAGATGTAAATATGACTCTTGAAGTCATAATATTTGTCAGATATATCAACTTCAAAAATTCTGTTTGACCTTAAAGACAGAATTGGGACTTGATTAATATTCTGTGTATGCTTTTCTTTTCACATTTACAAAATTAGGAATGTAAGAAAATATTGAAATAGAGTTTTCATAAGAAAATCTTGCAGAAAATAAAAACAGACCATAAAGGAAATAGATGCTTTGACTGTCAGAAACTTCTCATTTATAAAACACCTTTGAAGTCAACTAATGGTGAACAGAAATAAAAATACATTTCGGTTATCCCAATGTAAAACATACGAAAGCAGGCTTTATGGAGAAATGTTCTGTAGCACATCAGAGTGGGGACATGGGAGACCCCTTTCAGACCAGTACATTTTAACACAGCTTCTGCATAGCTGCCAGTTTGTCTCTGAAGCTGCTGCTCCTGCAGTACTTTTCCACAATTGTTTCGAGCAGACGATCTCTACTGCTCAGTCTGACCATAGCTGACCTAATGTCTGTCCCTTCTAATCTGCCTGGAGGTCTACACACATCTTCAAGCCTGAACTGTCCAATTTCTGCTTTTTGCAAGTTGCACCATTGCCTCATAGTTCTGCAACAGAAAGACAAGCTAATATGTATGTTTCATAATTAAATATGTTCTACTTCTGAAAGTAAAGCATTTTTAGTTTCGAACATTCTGTAAATGTGGTGAGGTGAAAGTGGTGTAAGCTGAGAAACTACTTTGTCTAGAAATTCCTCAGCTTGTGGTAATGTCATACTTCAGTGAAAAAGTTAAGATTAACTCTTGATGTAACATTTGGGATAGGCTAAGAACATTAAACCTGTGTATCTCTACTGACAGTTACTCCCACAGGTCAGCTGCTCTTGAGATCCTTACTAATTTTCTTCTACTACTGAAATACCTCTCTTTGTGATCTTTGAGTTATGGTGCAGTGCAGGTTGCTGCAGAGGGCAGATATTATTGGGAATCATGAGGTGTCCGGCCTGTGTCGTACTCTGTCAAATCTAAAGATACGTCTGGCTCTGAGGCATCTGCCTATATAGACAGTGACCAGATGCTTAGAAATATCTAAAACAAGCATACAATGACATCTCCTCAGAACACATCTTCACTATCCACCAATTTGGAGCTCAAGGACAGCCTCTGCCAGAAGATACAGAACTGTAATTGTATGATACAGGGACAGAGCTAACACAAGTGAGGTGGCTGAATCTTCCTGGTGGATGATGGAAGTGATGACCAATTGACCAAAAGGTCTGACTCTAAAGCAAATATTTTCTTCTGCAATGAGATTGAATATAATGAAAATCCTGAATTTCACATTGTCACTGTTCTTATGTATGATGAAGACTAACAACAGAGTCTACACAGGCCTTCCTTAAGAGTTTTTTAAAAAATGAAGCAGTTTGTGGGGAAAAAAACAAAGCACAATTATTTAATATTTAACCAATGAGTAAATTCAGTAAATGCAACACTCCAAAATTAATTGCTTATGTTTCTTTCCATTGGTTGTCTCTTTAACATATCAAGTTCACTCCCATTTTGTATTCCATGTTGATGATAGCACTACATTTAGACTGTCATTCTGCCAACAAAATGCACAGTTAGGAGAAATCTGGAATATGGAAATATCAGCTGCTGGCTTGGCTAGAAAAAAACCTTCCTCTTTGGTAAGTCCCAACTGTTGCAGAGTGCTTTGTAGACTAAAATCAGGACCTTCACTGTTTAACACTCCATTTAAATATTAGTTATGGTCTGTCTTTACCAAAATTCTCATCTGAAGTTATACTGGCAAGCTTTATAATGCATGTCTATAAAGTTTCTGGGAAATGAGATTTTGAAGACCTTGGCACTTAAAAGGGTTTTTACTGATGAGTACCTTCAAAGAATTAGCTTACATGCCCATGAAAAAAGAGCTGAACAAGTGAGAAGCAAGGAAATATTTGGGAATAGAGAAAGCACAAAATGTGCTCTAGTTTGTTTCAGTATTCTACCTTTTAATTGCTAGCATAATTAAAGGAAGGGAAATATTTTCATGTTCTTTAACAAGGAGAGGAAAGCTTGTTTTGGAAGATGCTGATGTTTTGCATAAATGAGAAAATCCCAACACTGATGCACTGAAAGTTTTCTTGACACTGGCTTGCTGGTGTTCAAGTAGGGGTGTACAGGCATTCATTGATTTTGGATATTTTGTTTGACTTCCTCCCTGACTTAGTTCCAGCAATCTTTTCATAGTCAAGACTTGGGATTTTGCCATCTTCAATGACACATGCAAAGGTCTTATTGCTTGCCACACCTGTGATCCTCATTTTCCTTCAAGCCCTGCAATTTTACTTGGAAAACCTGAGTCCGTAGCTGTGCAAAGAGGTTGAATGTCTTCTGGTGAGACAGGGTACTTGTCCTCCCATTGCAGAGGTGATGTACGGCCCACAGGGACCTAATAGTTTCCCCTGATGGAAAGAGCAGTAGTCTCTACCTTACAGAATACTCTTGATTGCTCTGAGTGTTGTTAGTGCAGGCTGTCTAAGTTTTGCTATGAGATAGCACTGACTGGTGAAACATCAACAAACCTTTACATGCAAACTGTTAGCATCTTTTTTCAGAACTATTCGGAGACGGAAAATCACTGATATTCCACAGCCTGCAGGAGCACTCCTTCTGGGTCCTCATCCCTGGAAAGAAGAGCTGCTCTTGTCTGATGGAAGAATCCTTATTTGAAGTCTTCTGAAGTTGTGAGACCCTTTCAGGCTCCCCTGCATCTGTGTGATCTGGGCGTTTGGCAGCAGCTCAGTTCTTCAAGTTTGGGGAATAACAATCAATTCTAATCATTGGCTGATGTTGTAAATATACATTTCGTCCTGGAGGATCTGAGATTCTGCCAGAAATTACAAGCATTTAGTAGTCCCATGGCTAGTATAAACACTTGCAGCTACTAATTAACAGTAGCTTTTCACTTCCCTGCTCTGGGGAGAACTGAACTGCTGCTAAATAACAGTGCTGCTTCTAAGTCAGTAGTGTTATGTTGCACTTATGCTAGTCTAATCTTCATGACCAGCATGAGGAAAAGGGTGGTCCTGCCCTTCCCTCCAGCCATGCCTGCTTGTTGTGCTGGCACTAGTGAGCATGTGGTTGTGTGATGGCTTACACTGAAGACTAACCCTCCAAAAAATAGAAGTTGTCCTTTGGGTCAGTAAACTGATGTGACTCTTTGCATGGCTCCATTTAGTGTTAGAGCTGATGAGAAGCAGGAAATTGCAATCTGAGGCCGTCGGAAGGGGGATCATTCTTTTTGACAGCAGGGCAATCTTGGATTGACTTAAACTATCATGAAATGACCCCTTCAGACCTTGTGATCCCCTCTGAATAATTTCTTGGCTTTCAAGGGATGCACGACTCACAGTTTTAGAGCACAGTCGGGAAAGAGAAAGGAGCAGATGTGACACGATGAAAAGAAACAATGCAAGAGTGTTTCAGCAGTCATGAGTGGTTTAATGTCTCTTTGAGAATCCCTTGTAGAATTTGTGTGAACCTGAGACTACTTTAACTTCTGCAAACTTACTTCCAGCAACATTTTAAATTAAGCTGGTGAATAAGTGACGCATGTTACTCACCCTTTCCAGCCATTTACAGTGGTGCCATGGATCTTGTGCTTGAATATATTCCTCTTTAACCAAAAAGTGACTTGTAGTAAGTAATTACTACAAGGTTTGTTGCTGGTAAAAAGTAACTTCATTTGTAGTCTGTTTGTGGCAAGGCTATGTGCTCAGGGCAGTTTGGCAGAGCAGACTGTCCCATTCTAACAGCAGGAGATTTTTTTTCTAGAGGAATAATATTTCTATAATAATGGAATTTTGTCTTGGTGTTTTTTCAGTCATTACTGGAAAGAGTTAAAACATCTTATCTCTTGCATTCCTCCACAATGGCTGACTTTGTATAGAACATCTGTCATTTGCTCAGCCTTTATTGCCATTCATATTGAAGGCGATGATGAATTACTGTTTCAATGTCTTCACTAGATTGTGCAGATATTTTCTTTGAGCATCTATCCATTTATCCTCAAAGGACTATCTGGATGGTTTAATTGATCTAATATAGCACAATGGCATGTGTCAATCTACTAGCCAGGCTTTTCTTAGTATCTCACTCCTCTTAATTTGTTTTTAGAGAATGCTACACTGTAATGAATGAGTAATAACTACCATACCTCCTGATTGCGTAGATGTATTGATTGATTCATTGTGTCTATTAGGACCTCAAGATCTTTCACAGAGTTAAGAAAGCAACACGCTTCTCTATTTTTTTTAAATAACTCTGCATTTACTAAGTAATTCAGGATAATTTTTATGACTATTGCTGCAGTCATGCCTGGTTTCATATCACCTCTCATGACCATTGAATTTGTGCTAATACGGTTTTCAGACTTTCACCTGTCACGTAGTCCTACTATACGGCATATTTGTTGCATAAAGCTTATTTTATAGGCTTTTGCCTAACTTTTAACAGAGGGGGATCACAGTAACTCTTTTGATAGAAGCTTTGATTCTGTTTCAAGAAGTAATAGTGAGGTCAGTATTTCATCTTTTTTATGTTTGTAAAACTGATTTTGGTGTGAAATGAAGAAACATATATTTCACTATCTGATCAGAATGAGGGTCTGGATGTCACTCAGGCTCAGTTAACAGGACTTATTTTGTGGTCTTCAAAAAGTTTGTATCTGTAATAGGGGATTAATTTTATGGCTAGTAACCAGCTTAGAGAGTTGAAACAAACAATAAGATGAATTTTGTGTATATGTTTATGCAGTACTCCTGAAACACAGAGGAGCAGTATAAATAGCCTTTTTTTCCCCTTATGTATTCCCCAGATAGACCTCCCTCTAGCTGGCTTCTGTTATCTTCTTTCTAGCTTCTATCACATTTCCCCTTCGCCTAACATGCTCTCTGTACTTAGAGCTGTGGATGATATAGTCAGTGTCCTTCCATACGAGATAAAAGCTTTTGTCTCCAGGTTGTCCCCAGATGGATGAGGGAAACCGTGAACCGTAAATCAGCTTCAAAGTCTAATGAAACTATTAGACTTTTTGTTTAATCCAGTACTTTGCATTTTGACTCCACAGATGGCTAAGTAGTCTGGATTTATAATTTTCTCTAATTTGGTCCAATTTTGTACTCTTAGAAATCACAGCAGATTGCCCATTGCACATTTATGTGGCCATTTCTCCAGCCTTTGTACTCCCATGCTCTAGTGGAGATCTCAGTGAAGATTCTCAGTCCAGCTGTGTGTCTATCAGTGAAGATGGCCTGTAGCATTATTTTGCTTGGCAGCATTTTGAATTGTCCACGGCTTTGCATTTGAATATGAAGAAGTTATGTGCAGAATGTTAGAATTTATTTTTACCTTATCCTATAAAAGCAACTACAAAAAACCTCAGCAAGACAACCTTGACAAACATTATACTAAAATGCTCTTAGTTTAACAGAATGACCTCTAATTCTTCATCCTCAATTTTGATTCAAGAAATAATTGTAGCTGGAATTTTTCACCTGCAAATAATTGCAGTTATATTTTACAGCACTTAGCCTGATTACAGTTCCCACAGAGCTATGGTGAAGTGTGAGTTGCATGTAGCTGTGCTTCCATTACGGGGTCTGAGTTTATCCTGCATTTTTTCTGATCCAGCTGAATCTGAAGAATTACACTGCTCAGGCACATTTTGATGAAATGGTATGTCTTAAAAAACATAACAATTTATTAAAGCCAAAATTTCTCACAGTAATGTAAACATTTCTATTAGCCTAACTGAGGAGATTCCTTTCCTCTAGGGTTGAACTTCTGATTAAAAACAGTGAGATAGATGGAGAGAGAGCTGAAACCCAAGAGACCTACTATCTCATAGTGCTTTAACATGGGGAGAGCATGAAAAGGAACTGAAAAGGAGTCTTCACCATATTGGTGACTGATCAGTTTACTCCTCAAGATATTAGCTCTTCTGGATATTCTATGCTCGCTTGTTTTCTTTTATAACCTACCCAACAGAGGAATCCACCTCCCATATTTTGGAAAATCATGTGTTCCAAAACCAGCAGACCTGAAAGAAGCCAGCTACTCTCTCCCATCTTCTATGCTTTTCATCTATTTTAAAAATGAAAAACATGGATAATGATAATAAGGAAAATACCAATGAAAAGTGCAGGCATATTGGCAAGCTGAGAAGGTTTGAGGAAAATCAAAACAAAATTTTTGAGGAAAATCAAGACAAAATCCTGGCTATGGTTCCACACATGTTTTAATGTGCCTACCCTCTACTGCTCCATTTATGTAATTTAAGAACTCAAGGTTATAAAGATGACATGAGAGTCATCTAAAGTCTTGAATTAAGCAAACTGAATTAAATTTACAGAAGCTGATTTCTGTTGCTCTAAACCTCTTTCCTGTCTAGGCAGTCAATACGCTGCTAGATCAGCAGTCTCCAAAAACAGGGACAGAGTACCTCCATTACAAAACTGTAGCACTAATAGTAATCTTTGGTTTGTTTCCAAAAGAACAATACTAAGTGTTTAATGATTAGAGTGTTTGCTGGAGTACCATATTCTTTTGCTTTTTTGTAAGTTCAGGTAAAAATATGTTCTTGATAAAGTTATGAGTTCTAAGCTACTACAGTTTTATTTCAATATAACACTAATAACTCTGATTGATTAGTTGAGTATGGAACTGGAGGCAGTTTGTCAGGAAACATCAGGCTGCATTTTGTGTACTGTGGTCTGCCTGGATGTTGTGGAATTGTGTTTATTTTTCATTGGTTGTATGTGGTATTTCTTTTGCTATACATGTTCATGATTCACGTGACTTTTCAGAAGTGAGAAAGGAGAGCTTTTGCTATTAAAATTTTGTAAGAACCTCCTTCACACTTGGTTGTGTTCACTCTTCAGTCAAATTCACTTCTGTGACACTCTTACACGGCTTCCCTGGCTGAAGACGATAGATTGAGACATTATTTTCCATTCAGCTTGTTTTTACAGATTAGAGAATGAAACCGTAGTGTCACAACTTTTCCAAAATAATAACCTCTGAAAATAAATGTAATGCAGATGATACATTCCAAGCATAAAATTTCACAGAAAATTATTAGTGTAACTGTTCCCAAAGATCTTTTCCTCCTCATATGACAATCTTTAGCTTTTGCCTTCCCTTCATAGTCAACCCAACCCAGGCAATGAATACTCACAAGATCATTGGTGGTTCGTTTGTTATACCTGATAGAGTTCTTTTCTGCTGATTGGATTTCCTGTTGAAACTATTCAGTGCAGCACTCTTTTGTACTTTTTTTTCAAACTGATGGTCACATACTGTCTTTGAAGTACTCACCATTAAAACCTAACATTTGCTAGCAAGTACCATGTGAACTTTACAAAATCATCTTAATCATCTCTGATGTAGCAAGTGATAATGCCGAAGTGAGGATTTTGCTTAGAATGATCTCTTGCATGGCAGGAGCAGTGGGAATGTACATATTGCTATGGATGATACAGGCTGCTCCATCAGTCTTGTGACTGATGAGCTCTCTAAGCTCAGGGAATTTCTGATATCAGAATATTTTTATCCCTTTTTATCTTCAAAGGGACTTGAGTCTTCAGAAAACAAAAGAAATTTTTACGGTCTGAGGTCTGAGGACTCATTTCTGGCATTCAGATGCTGGGACACTTCTGATGCTTTGTTGTAAATGAGGGCAAATATTGACATTTTATAAGGATAGCTCTGTGAATACACTATCTAATGGTATTATGCTAGTACCCCACATTACCTTGCACCTAAGACTCTTTACAGATTTTGATTGCAAAGTAAAAAATCTGTTAGGATCTGGTTTTGAGAATACCAGACCTTAACATATGCTTAACAGTTTCATTAGCTTTTCATGCATGCATATCTTGCAATGGTGAATATTGACTGCAATCCCCAGCTCTACACTCCATAGTGTTTGGGTGTCAGTGCTTGAACTACATTTACTCTTTCTGATCTGTTTTCTTGATGATTACTGGCTCTGTTAACACTGTTTTGTGGAATTTCTTGCTCTATATGGAAACCAAAGAGAAATACAAATGTATACAAGTGTAGTATGATGACACTGCTTATGTGTTGATTTTGGCACAACAGCGTGCCAGTTGGGGGAAGGCAAAGGCTAATATTCAACAGATGGCAAAGTCCGAAACCCTATAATAATGGCTGCAGTTATTTTCATTACTGTCATCTGATGACACATACAATAGTTGGAAAAGACTTGAACTGGGTAATCACAGCAAATATACTCCAAAGGTCCAGATGCACTTCAAACTATCAAAACGGTGATGGATGTTCAGGCTGAGTGCCACTTCTGTCCATATTCCAGGTATATTACTGCTGAGGACTAGAAGCCACATGGCCTGCTGTCATACACAGGGCTGGCATTTTCCCTTCTGTAGTAACCAAGAACAAAACGTAAAAATTGGCATCTGTTGGCAGGGAAATGATTCTATATTGCTGATATGTCTATGGACTGTTATCACATACATAGTGACATATATTAGTTTGTGAATTTTTCAATATCCAGATCAAAACATTAAAAACTGTAAAAGGTTTTTCTAAAGAATTTTAAAAATACATCATAAGCTTCACTGAATGATCCTGATAAAAATCATACCAGTTTATGAAAAAAAAGCATGAGATGATTAGATGATCAAAGTTTTACAACATTAAAGGTGTTTTGCCCCTATAGATTAAGGAGCCTGTGAACTGTTAGTTATTATGCTTTATAGAGGACTTCCATTTAATAATTTGAAGTTTTAAAAAATGATTTAGATTTTTATGAATTTTCTTTCTCAAATTTGAAGGATAAAATTATGATAATCTGTGCTGTAGCAGAAAAAGACACTGGCTTTTAGAAAATTAATTAGATCATATCTGAATATTCATATTACTACTTTGCATCTGTGTAAAAATAGTTCTTGTTGATTGCCTGGAGATTTAGGACTGAACTACTATGACCCAATTAAAAAAAAATACCAGTGAAGCAGGCCTTTTTCTCAACTATTCATTACAGCATCTACCATCATGATACATTCACACGCTTTGACTCAGTTTGTGTTAACAGGGGCATGCAGTGATCCCTTCATGTTTATTTTATTTTTCTAAAAAAAGAAAAAGAAAGCAAAATCATGTTGCTTTATTTAACAATTCTGCACAAGCCTTCAAACACTACAACAAAGCTGGAATATTTCACATCTGCCATCAGTGATCTAACACTTAATATTAAGACAGCTCCTGCTGTGACGTGTTTGAAACTGTTTCTTCCCTCTGCTGGGCTAACAACATAATAGGGATCAGGAAAACAGTTCTGAACATGGCATTGCTAAAACCTCTGCAAAAAATTCTAGGTTAAGCCTTCTGTAACTGGTGCAAAGCAGATTGAGAGAACCTGCAGAAAAAAACTTGCTAAATCAGACTGCTCTTTTTTCAGCTGATGTTGAGCTACTTATATGAGGTCCTTTGTGCAAGTCCTGATGTATTCATGGCTTCTGTAAAGTGGAACATTAAAAAAGACATAAACAAGGAGGGAAATCCATAAATCAACCTGAATGGGAAAATGAAATTATAACAAGACTTCTACAAATCTCCTAATAAAACGAGAGAGGTTGGTGGGTTTTTTTGGGTGGGTTTTTTTTTGGTTTTGTTTTAAACTCTGCAGCCTTGAAAAATATATGGAGCACATGCATCTGGAAAGGATTTTCTTATTTTTGCAAGAAGGCTGTGTGCATACTTGCTCTGCAATATCAAGGCCACTGATACCTGCAGGAAATCACTACCCAGTGTTTTCAGTGCATGTTAGATCAGGCTCCTTTAATTTTAAGTCCTCTGCAGAATTAAGCTGGACAGCATCTGAGACCAGCCTTTCAAACTGATTTAGAGACAGTCAGGAAAGCTCATATCACATCCAACGGTATAGGATCAGAACTCAGGAATTTAGGATTTGTTTCTGTGATGTCCCTTGTACACTGGGGAAAGTCCTTTTGCTCTAGATTACTATTTTAAGTACCTGCAATCCAGGACTAGCTCTGAGATGCTGTGCATTGGAAGGAGAGACCAGCTTCTCACAGTCCCTGTCCAACATCCTGCCTGCTCCAGGGGTGGAGAGAGAAAATTTTTACTGATGGGAAAATTAGGATACCTGTTGCAGAACAGAGGAACAAGGACCCAACTAGCCCAGGTCTGAAAGAGTATTAGTGAGTGGGATTTACCTCCTTATTTGAAGCAGTTTATTCGAGGTTATGAGGAAGGTTTTTTCTTCCTTTAAAACACTGCAGAACTCTACATTCCAAGTTTCAATCTTAATAAATCGGGATGCAGTTCTGCCACCTTTACTCAGTCTGGGTGGTCCCAGTGATGATACTCTGTGATTTTGCACTCAATGACAGAAACTAAATTGTAAGACTGTACTGAACACAAATCAAAGTTGATTCATGTGTGTCTCCATCCTCCAGCTATGCAACAGGATAAATGATGCTCCCTTAATTTTAAGATATTCTGAAGACAAACAAATGATTGCAAACTGCATGACTACTAAGGCACTGTGGTCTGTGTCAAGTAAACAGCCAGCCAGCCAACCTGACACAGAGTAGCACAATCACAAAAACACCAGCTAACCGTTCACACAAACCTTCCTCCCAACTTGTCTGAATAGGTCTGAACCTCAGAAGTCTTTTGGGCAAAGGTTGTATGCGGATTTCATCTGAACTCTTTTTTTTCCCTGGACTTAATGAATACCTTTGAGCATTGCAGTCGAGAAAACATTCCATTTGGTGACAGCTTTTGTACAAATGAGAAAAAAGGACATTTTAAGCAAATGGTAGGGTTTATTTTTGGGTTTTTTTGTTTATCTGTTTCATACTCTGCTAGTCTTTCATCACTTCAGAAGCACAATTTTATATTGTATAGTTCCAACACAAATTAAAGATGGTCATTAGGCCATTAAGAATATATCTACTGCTATCAGTTAACATCTCTGTTAAACTGAATGTTTTTGTACTACTTGGAAAGATGCATAAGAATTTTGTATCTATACAAACTTTAATAATATTGTTGTGATGGAAAACCTGTTGACCTTTGGTCCTAGTTTTTAATAGATTGACATAATTGCAGATTCACTTACTGTAATAGCAGGCACAAAATTAAAAGCACAAATAATTGTCATGCTGATACTGGAAACCAATGGCTGAAAGTGCAAACCTGTCTCTACCCTTTTAATTTGTATTGTTGAATAAGATAAAAATCAGACTTATGAGCAGAGGGAGTGTGTGGAAACTGCGCTAAACTAATCCAGAGGAATCAGCTTAGATTCTCAAAGGTAATTAGAAGCTCCAAGTCCTGTTCTGATGCTTTCAGATTCACTGCAATCAACGGGAGCTCAGGAGATTGGAGCACTGTTGTGGAACTGGCTAATTTGACGCAACTTGATTCTGAGCTTACTTCAAAAACTGATCAGCTGAAAACACACTAATACTGAGGCTGTGTGTAAGAACATCATCTCCCCAAGGCAAGATTAAAGTGTAGAAGTCTGGGCCGTCAGACATCTTATGAAGCCAAAGAAAGAGTTGCATGGCCCTGCTATTTTGTGGTGATGTTGCTTGAACTTGTTTACCAAGAACAATCCTGTACCACCCTTCCAGTGCCCATAATCCTGGACACTGAAAGACCTCCACTAACCTGTATCTCCAGTCTCCATGTCCATTTTCTTTCTTTTCCTATTTGCTTTTTTCTCCTTTTATTCTTCTTCATGTGGACATCACTGGTGACAAAAATTTGTGACTGAACCAGATGCTTCTTCCAGTGGCTGGATGGGGTTTCAGCACATTTATGGGGTTTTGTCTCCTTATGAACTTGGGAAGTGAATGAGGTCCCCAGATCTGTGTGGAACCTGCCTCTGGAGGTATCGTGAGTTGTTTTGATGGAGCTACTGATTCTGTATGTTTTTACTTTTAGAAGGACACAGGGACTTAAAATAAGATTGAGGCCACATTGTACTAGGAGCTGTGTACATAAAGAGTAAGAGACAGTATCTGCCACACAGAGCTTGAAGTCTAGACAGTGTAAGGCCAAAAAGGAGAAGCCAGTTGTACAATGAAAGGATGAAGGTTACACACCTCAGAGTAGCCAAGTTGGAATTAGTTTCCTAATCCCTGAATTCAGTCCCCTGCTCCTCACTGCCCTTGCATACCAAGAATACTCTTATACGGGATGAATGGATGTAGCTTTAGGGATTATCAGTTGCTTGATAGTCCAGGGACCAAAATAATCAATGAAACCACATATTTTATCACCTGACCTGTGGTTATTGCCATGTTCACTAGAGTATATGCCAAGTAATGTGGGTTTTTTAGTCCTCTGTCATTAGATTAGTATCCAATTATAGTCCCTGAGACTAATGATACCTGTGGAATAGGGTAAATGAAGAACTACTTTAATTATGTTATCAATATCTTTCTCCTTTTAACATCCTCCATAGGTTGATCTGGTTTACCATCTGGGACTGTAACAGAACTGTCTGTAAAAGACAGATAACATTCTAAAATTCCAAGTAGAATTGCCATCAGCCTTTTTACACTAAGGCCTTTTCCTTAAACTCTTACCCTAAATGAATTTTTAATTACAAAAATCAACCAAAATTTTAATTCCCGTTACAACAGCTATACCAGCAGCTTAATATCAGAATAATATCTATTTTGAATTGTTGCATACAAATATACTGGGATTTCAAACCCCCACCAAATAAATCAATAATGAAAGAATTTATTTATAGCATTTCCTTTTCAATCACATCTCATGTCATTATAGTTGTAGAGCTGAAACCTAAGATTAGTTTCTGTGTTTTTGTATTGATGCATCCCATGTTTGACAGACATAGACAAAAGATAAAACTTTTCTCCTTGTTTGCTTAGGCTATTATTTCTGCTAGAAGGAAGAATTTCTACTGTTTAGTCATCTGTCTGTGGTGACTACTGCTGAAATTCATGGGGATCTTTCCAGTGATAAGTAGAACAAGCCCTTCCTAATTAGCTGAAGTAAACAGGTAGGCAAACCTCTCATGCAGGCTGCCAAACTTCTGAAATTCCTGGCTCTTTCCTGACAGTGGACTGTGAGATCTCATTTAAATCTAGAAATAAGTCCGTGAATATCTGAATTTAGGCTCTCAAACCGATACATTTAAAATAAGCAACTACTACTAAAAATGCGCATTTGCCTACCAAGAGTGTAGTTAAGATATATGGTACACTACTGAAAGACAGATTAGGTAAAAATGGATTACATAGAATTACTAGACTGTAATCACAAAGTTAAGAAATAGAAAAATGTTACTGTTAATATATCATTGCCAAATTAGGTGGTTATATAGTCATATCCTGCATAGTTCGGCTCTTTTATTAATGACTTATGAGTGTAATATAGACTTTGTATGTACACAGTGTCTGTAGAAATAGAAAATACCACTCTGCATCTTTATATTGTACAGAATCTGAACCTGCTCAATACTTGCTTAGTTCACACTATTTAGAGAGTTTAGAGTTGTCCCACAAGGAAGCAAACAATTTGCATAAAGTGATAGAAAAGAAATAAGAACAAATTATATCTCTGAATAGGTAGATTTTAAATCCATTTTTTGGAAAGCTCTTTTATCATGAGCAGAGTGATGGATTATTTCTTTAAGGGAAAATGGCAGTAATTAGTTATAATACCTGAGAGAACTCAATAAATATTTGCTAAATTAGATTATTTATTATTTGTATTCTAGGAGTATCTGGAAGAATCCCGAGAGATCAGAGCCCCATTGTTCTAGGAACTCTGTAAGAGCAGCTGCTATCCTAAACAGTATACAGTCCAAAATAGATGGCAAGGAAGACAGGAAGGGAACAGAATTGCAAAGAAACAAAATTAATCACCTGAAGGCACAAAATTAGCAACAGAGCTAGGACTGTGATCAGGTAGGTCTCTTCAAAGCCACCCTGGAGCTTTACTTATTGGAGCAGGTACGTCCCCTTCTTATCCTGCCCATTTTGACCAAGATCTCCTCTAATCTAGATAGCAATTGAAACACCCTCACCCCTCTTAAAGCCAAGATGAAATTAATTTCACCCCATCTTCTACCTTTTGTTTAGTGAACATTTCCTTCCATGAAGTCTGCAACAAATGACGTTGAACTAAAAAGATACAGACTTTTATGTGCTTAAAGATATGGTAAAGTACGGTGGGATTACCAGATGTGTAGGTGCTCATTTTATTTTGTTTCTGAATACACATTTTCATACCTTAGTGCACAGATACTTTTGAAAATTAAAAACATGATGGGAAGATAGAATCTACTTCTTTAGATGCCTCAATAGCTTGACAAACTTGGCCCTTCATTCCCATCTGTAAAAAACAGGTTAAGAACACTTTGTATGTCTCAGAGGTATTGTGAAATTAAATCCACTAAAGATTTTGGGTTCTTTACAACATGCAGCAGGGACATCCGTGTTAGAATGGTGAAGTATAGTTTCAATCAGTAATCTGTATGACATCATCACACAATTATATTTGACATGCAACAATTTTAACTTCTGTATCAGATTTAGAAGTAGAAAAGAACTGTGCCCTGATATAATATTGCATTAAATGTTGAATTTTATATAGTTAACTTGAATGTGTTCCATTCCAGGATTTGGAAAGGCATTATAAATTATTATAAAGAATTGGGCCTTCAGCATTTTGTGGTTTCTCTTTCTTGGGATTCGTGCAAGCATTTCCCTTGCATGGTAGCTTTGAAACTCCAAGCTGAATCTCATTGTCCAAACCCCTACCACGTCAGAGTGAAAACCCAGCTGAAATCTGTAAGGGGTGTGGAACCCAATCATATGTGAGTTTTCCATTATTTTAGTGAAAGTCTAACAGTACCAGATTTTAAAGGGTGCTTACTGGGGAATATGGAAATGATTTGGGCTTTTATTTTTTTACTCCAATGTTGTCTATGACAGCCATAGCCATAACTTACAGCTTGTGCTCATGGGAGTCCAGGCACTACTCCCTTGACATGCTAAACCAGCCAAGAACTCCAGGACATCTAAATGCTGTAGTGGTCTGCAGAAAGCCAGACAGACTCATAGAGAACAGTGTTGTGTCATTCTTTTGTTCAGTCAGAGGAGTCTTGCAAAAAGTTTGGAACTGGGAAGGAAGTTTCATTTGAAGTTCAGGTGACACTGATAACAAGCTAAATCAAACAAAGTTTGGAGCCTTTCCAAAATGGGTGAGCCTTTCTCAATTTCTCTGTCTCCTTAAAAGCAGAGCCTGTTATGCGTAGTTACCAAAGCAATGATATTATTTCTTCTTGGGCATAGTTGTTTGACATCAGGTGCAATATTACTTCAGAAACAATGTTATTTGTGCATTATACTTATTTCTTTTGGTTTGCATATGCATAGGTGTGTGTACACTGTTATGCAAGTATATTAATGAGATATCTTCAGTTTCTGTCTAGAAAGTCATAGCTCCAGGTGATGTGATCTTATGATGTGGAGATATGAGTAAAAAATAGGTATAAAAGAAAAAATACAGAAGACAACTAAGAGGCAGTCAGAATCTAAATGTGAAGTATATAGGAGGATCTCAAAAATCAAACTCTAACAAACAAATGGTTAACTTTCATAATTCAGCTACAATTATGCTTAGGCACAACTAGAGTTACTACCCAAGCACAAATATTTGACAAATATTTTCACCATATTTACTGAAATTACATAGTTATATCGTAGAAACAACAGAAGGTGGTTTTATAAAGGTACACCTAAGAGTTCTACATGTATTATAGTATCAGTGTTCTTTTTTTAAAATTCAAGTAAGGCAGAAATAGCAAATAAATAAAAGAATAAGCACAAAGATCTTTCAGTTATGACACTATTCAGGAAACATTTGTAAAGATCGTTATATAGCCCTAGATAAATGACACTATCTTCAGCTAATTTTTCTTGATTAAAAAGCTATTGATGATCTGTGAAAGGGCAAACTCTGCCTCTTGAAGAAAATCTCATAATAATGAAATGCTACATGATAGACTTGATTTCTACATGTGATTCTTTTCCAAGGTCAATGACCTATTTACCATTCTTTTGGCTCAGAGATGCCAATTTGCAGCTTTCTTCCTATTAGAAGTTGTTTATTAAAAAGGAACAAGAATACAAAATTGTCTGTAGCAAGATATGCTAATCTCCAATAACAGTATCAGGTGACTCTTCTGCTGATTTTGAAGTAACAATATGACTCATCAAATCAGAACTAGTAACAAAAGAACTCAATCTAACTGGATCTGACAACGGCCTAGAGCGATAATTACTAGATAAAGAAGAGGGGCATGAAATGGTCATTGAAAGCAAAAGGGAAGGCAAAAATGATTCAGGTAGGTCACTTTAATTAAATCAAAGCAGAATAAAGACAAAGTACAGTTGCATCATGCATATGAATATTAAAATCAGCCATCAGCAAAATTTTAATGTAATGAAGTACAGTATTAAGTCAAGTCTGACAATAATTCAGAAACATACCTCAAACAAGGTATGACTCCAAGGGCAGGCCATAAATAACAACCATAACAACAGAAGCTCTAGTTCAATGAATAAACACAACTCACTACTGAGTTTATACTCAGCCTGACTCACTATTGAAATTACACTCATGAAACTATCAATTTCAATGAAGGCCAACTGTTATAAAACTGGAACATCACTGTGATGAATCAAGCTCAGATTGTCATTTCTCCTCTTTCATCACCTTGACATTAAAGATGCTTAGTAGCACTTGCCACATTTTTCTGCCTCCTCCTTGGTCAGCATTTTATGTGATTATGCAATAGCAGTATAAGAATGGTTTTCCAAGAGATTTGTGACCGGAATGTCTTCCCAGAATTCTGACTGTAGGCTTTGCTACAGAATTTGCTTGAGACCTAATTTTTTTTCCTATCCTATGTTCTTCATAAATGTCCTACAGGTTCCTGCCGGACCTTTTCCACACCTCTTTTTTGCCTTTCATAATCCCCTATTGCTGGCAAATTGCATAGGAACTTCCCATGCCATAGTCTACTTTTCAATTATTTACACATAATTGTACTGCCCTAATAATTTTATTAGGCAGCTCTTTCACTGCAGTACAAAGACCGTGTTGCAAAATGTTATCACACAGTTCTTAAAATCTATTTAAAATATGTATGCTGATCATACTACAATTTTTCTTTGTCACTGAAGCATTGAAAATGTCTGATACATAGAGATGAGATTTATGAAATGTTATATATGCCTGGAAACACTTGCATTCTCCTATTGTTTGTTGCCTGTAAGGGCAAAATCTATAAAAGTCTTAAAGCTAAGATTCTATGAATCATAATAAGTAGAGAAAGCAGACTGCTTCTTTACATTTTGTCTTCCTTTTTGAAATTATAAATATGCCTGCTTTCTTCAGTTCCTTTAGCATGTTCACAGACCTCCATATCAAACAAATTATTGGATGAGGTCTCTAAGATCACAGCATCTTGTTTTTAACATTTCAGCAGCAACACTGTCGACACCTGGTGCTTATTATTCCTAAGAGTTCTGATTGCCTCTTGAATCTCTTCAAAATTTGGCTCAGCTGCCTGGAAAGTGGCCATTTGTTGTTAGCCTTTTCATTCTCTTTATGGAGCTTGTCTAAGTACTCCTACCATATTTCTGTAGTTGCATTCCTTGTAATAAAATGATTTCCATTTTTGTCTTTTATCAGACTTTCTCATTATTGATATTCTTTCCCTCATGCATCGATACCCTTGTAAAATTCTTGCACAGACTCAGCCTCCTTAAACTCAATCATCAGAAGCAAATTCTCTACCAACTATAATCCTCTGAATAGGCCCACTCTTACCTGAGGAACAAATGTACAACTTGCCAATGCTCACCATCACGCCATAGTGAAGCATCTCCTCCAAAGGAACCATTGAAAGCCCTGAATCCTGTATTTGAATTTCCCAGAATATAATATATTTCACCTAGTACACCAAATGTCCTTATGGAAACTGGGGAGGGGAATTGGTAAAATTGAACAACAAACCTACACTTCAATGAACTCCTACAGAAAATCAATAATGGATATAAACATCCATATTGGATACTAAAAAGATAGTCTTTATAGCTACAGATTTCATGGAATAGTAATGGTCATCCATTTTACACTAACTTCCCCATACTTCTTAGCTAATAATCAGATCATAATTACCTCTGCCTCTCAGCTTATCACCTTAAGTCTTACTAAAATTCTCCGGTTTCTCAGTATCAACTCTTCTTTCTCAGATTTTGTAACTGGTTGTTAATATACCTAACTGTTTTCAACCTGTGTTTAACTTTGCAATTTGTTACTCCCATTTCTGATCTGAAGGAGGGCTTGCATAACCACGGTTTGGTCTTCTGTGTTTTACTTCTGGAGGTCATTTACCCCAACCTCTTGCTCATAGGAGAGCTAACTTTGAAGTTAATCAGGTTGATCAGTGCTGTGTTTAGTCCAGTGTTGCAAATGAAGATGTTACAGTCTCTGAAGCACCTGTGCCCATGTTAGACTACTCTCATGGTGAGCAATATTTTTCTCATGTTCAACAGGAATTTCTCTGTGATTGTTGCTTCTTGTCTTTACATAAAATTTCCCAGAAAACCTGTCTCCATCCTCTCTATACCTCCCTTTTAGGTAGTAGAAATATGGCAATTAGGTCCTTCCTTAGACTTGAACCCAGTTTCTTCAGTCTCGTATGTCATATGCTTTAGCACCTTAACCATCTTCATGACACTCCACTGGATCGCCTCCAGTTTTCTGACATCTCTCCAGTACCAAAGGGTCCAAGAGTGGACACAGTATTCTACATGCAGTTAGCTATGTCCTGAAGTCACAAAGGCTACTCATGTTTTAAATTTATTCTGATTCATTCTCTCCCTGAAGTTTTCTGTTGTCTTTGTAGACTTGCAGCTTCTTCTTCAGCCTTTTCATATTCCCCAGTAGCACGCTGATTACACTGGCACATTGTCCATGTTGCAAATGAGTTTGAAGTTACTCATTTACAGTCTTCAGTATGTGGATGTATTTCTGGAAGCTGTGCTTTTGTACTACCCTTTATTTTTCTGATGTCTTTCCTTTTGCTATCAACACATCTGCAGTTTAATATAGCAGGCTCTGGAATTTTTTTTTTTTATTAATACTTCACATTTGAATGCATAATTTGGATTATCTAAAGACAATGTCTTATACATGTACTCGTGTATTTTGTATTTTCTCTACTTTGTTAATTTTTTTCTTACATTTCTCTTACAAGCCAGTCATATGAATTACAGGTGCCTCCCTCTAGGTTTTTGATGCCAAGACACAAAAGATTTCTGTTTCGACTTAGTAAGTGCATGGTCAGTCTTACTGATAATAACCCCATCTGTGCTATTCATGGATGTTTGTGAGTAGTCGTAGCAGAAAACATAGTACTCTGTAAAGGCACTTTAAGTCTGTTCAAACTAATCTAGTTTCACTATCATGAAACACTTCTTTCCATTTCTTTTTTACTTCTTCATTTCCTATGCTAAAACTGTAGGAACTGTAAGATGTCCTACAGCTGTTGAAGATATTCAGAGCATTCATCATTTAATAGTCTTTATTTTTCTTCAGTGAAAGTAGATATATTGGTGAAGTCACTACTGAGCTATCTCCTCTTAATCTTAATTGCATGTTTGTATACTAATGGCTTCAAAGGTATTTCTTGGTAACATATGTAACTGTTCCAGTTTCATGTCTTGTAGTCTTTCTTCCACTGTGAATGTAGATTCTTTTGTATTTCTCTGTACCTTTTCTCTGAGAAGGCTGTGACATATGTGCAACTCTGCTTTGGTTGTGCTATAACAGTTTGGGGAACTTTTGGCCTATGTAAGATCAGATGTTCCACATTTCTAATTCCTAGTCTTTTCCAAAGCCGATGGCTTTTATTCATATTATTATGTGTGTTTTTTCTGACATGTTTTGGGATGTCTCCTTAAAATTGTGCTCTGCTGTAGATCAGAGAAGCTATTATTAAATTTCTGTTTCCCATATACATTCTTTTAAGATGTAGATCAAATCATTCCTAATCTTCTGTAAAAGTATTGAGCGTTTGGAGTATTTAGCTATGAACAGATCTGATCTGCTAAGCATGCTCAAGGCCCTTCTGTGAACTGAGTATAGTTTTTCAACATTTCTCTGAAATGTAGACAGCAGATGGGGACAGTATGTCCTGGCAGGTCTTAGGCCATCGCCGAATGTACAAGATAATATTACTACACTTCTCCTTGAAATTTCCTTGTCCTTTAAAATTCCTGAAGATGCCATGGTGATGGGATCTTTCAGCTGATTCAGTCTCCTCTCTATGCACTGGTTCCAGGCGCTGTAGCACACGGTCAGTTGTACGATTCTGACAATTCTTTGTTCATAAAACTTATATTTTGGCTTGGGCTTTAGAAAATCTATTCAGTTGCTTTTGCTCAATTTATTAGACTGTCCCACTGGATTTGTATTGTCTAGTTATGTATAGGTTTGCTACCTATTACTTCCTTCAAAACCTGAGTAATCAAAAACCGTTATAGGTGGTGATTTATGTTACCTTGCAGGTCAGTGACAGATGTTTGTAAACAATGTGGGGCCACAAAACCTGCAATTTGCCTGTCTCAGGTTTAACATAAATATCTTGTCTTGGGTGATTTCTCTAGTTGGTTACATTTCTTTTTTCTCCTCTTCATCCTTTATTTCTATTGCAGTAAAGCTCAGAATAAAACCTTCAAAGGTAATAAGCATTTATTTAAGTTAAGGCTACATCAGGCAGTTTGACATTTTATACCTATTTTACTTTTCTTCAACTAAATGAACACTGGTAATGCATATATTTTGTGTACTGGAACAGGTCATGTCCCTTTCTGTCACAGTCCACCTTGTTTTGTATGGTACACCCTTGGATGCATAATGGAGATATGGCCACTTGTGCATAAAGAAACATAGCTTAAATGAACCGTAAAGCTTTGTGCTTTATTGGACAGCACTTTTTGAACTTTTTTCCCCTGAATTATTCAAAAGATCTTTGTAAATGGTGCATAACTTTAAATTGGGTCCATAGACTGTAGATCAGGTAATTGATTCTCCTCCTTAACTTCATTTGTTACACGATCACATTATTGCTTTTCCTTTTTTGATGAAGGTTTTTTTTTTAATTCATGTTATTACACAGAGAATCTAAACCAAGGTCTAATATCTTAATCTGTTGTTATTTTACATTTCTTTAGCTTACTTAAATTACCCTTCATGCTGTCTTGCAAGGTCATTTCTTGCTAAATCAGAACACAATTTCAGGTGAAGATGTCTGCTTGAATTTGGAGAGAGTTTGAAATTGATATTGATATGAAACACATTGAAAGTGATATTAGGAAAGTAATCAAAATCCAATGAAGAATATCATAAAAAGTTAAAGAGAAATTCTGGAAAATTATGGTTTGTTGGTTTCCCCCCCTTTTTTTCCCTCCTTTTTGTTTTTCTTTTTCTTTTTCTTTCTCTTCCCCAAGAGCATTTGAGTTTCTTCTTAAGGTGGCTCAACATTTTAAGATGGAACTGTTCACTTTGGGTAGCATTCTGAAACCACATGGACTAAATCAAAAAGTTTGCAAGCAATTTTTGTGTGAAAAGAAAGTCCTTACGCTGTGAGTTGTCAAAGCTGAGCTTCTGGTGAGTTTATAACACACGAACTGTTTTGTATACATTGCATGGAGTGAAAGTCCATTCTTTTATAACATGTGTTCATCAGAGTTGCATAGCTGCTAGTAAGGCATTAGCAGGTGCTGACTATACAAAACAGAACTTCCTGATAGGCTGCATTATTCATTATTATTTTTCCAATAGGTTTCTAATGTGAAAGTTGTAGAGAGTTGAATTTCTCTTGAGACAATAATTTACAATTAAATGGAGACTGGCTGATCAGGCTTGACACAATGTTGTCAACATGAAATCAAAGAGGGGACATTTGCTGTCTTTGTAGAGTGAGATTATGCTAACAGCATGGAGCTGCCTCACTCCCCTAGGAGCACAAAGAAACTCCACAGTTGCAATTCTGAAATGCTTCTTGAAGAGGTGATTACACCTGCTCCATGTTGTCTCCAAAATGCTTCTGTGCTAGAATAGCCTCTGGCTCCTGCCTAGTGCTCAAGCTGCAGTTCCAGGCTTACCTCCCATGGATTTTCTACAGGATTAATGAACTACTAAATCTCTATGACTGCTAAAATTCTCATAATTAAACTATTTTCCTATAACTCAGATTGATTAAAAGGATAGGACACAGAGTTTAGTCTTTCATGAACAAAACTGATATAATTTGTCAGCTTGCTTTATTAGTGTTCTTTGCTTACAAAATGGAAACAGAGGAGAAATTTAGTATTGAGTTTTCCCGAAGTTCTATCTCACTTGAGCAGCACAAAGTCCATGACTTCATGTTGTTTTGTCTATATAGAATATATAGATGTCAAAAGTGACTTCTTACATGCAAAAACGAGTTATGACTTATTGATGTCTGTGGATAATTTGATAGGTGTATAAATTTATACTTTTTTTTTCACAGGTGTTCCTCTTGTTAGAAAGGTTCTAAAGTTCTTCTCCAGGTGATAGACAATTATCAGCTGAACGCATTAATGAGTTGTACTTCTGTCTAAAGTAATTTCTACATCTCTGTGTAGTATCCATAGTGATAATGTGTCAGACTGGAGAAATAACTACCCTTCTTGTGAATGGGTGTTGTTCCTTGAGCATGAGTGTTAGATTAATCTGGTAAAAAGGACAGAAAGGGGCAAAGTGTAAAAGGAAAAATACAGTGGCTAAGGACATATTATATATGTAGAGGACTTAAAGCCAAACTGGGAACATCAACCCTCACTGTCACTCTGAGATCCATGCAGCAGAGGCTCATTCATAGGAAGGGTTCTTTTTAGTGCAGACGCAAAGCTGCTTTGGGTGTGTGTGTTATGGAGGATTATAAATAATTTTAAGACCTGAGCATGGAAATAATGCTGAATTGAGAGGCTGTGTAATGTGTGATGAGAGAAACCTTTGCGTTTCATTCTGCTTTCCATCATCAGCAGGGAAAAAAAAAATTCTTTCCCTTCCTGAAGGAAAACGCTTCCCTTTCCATGGGAAGTGCCAGAGCAGGAGTGTGTGCCTTCAAAAGCAAAAGGACTTGGACTTGTGGCAAGTGGGCAGTCAGGGAAGGAAGAAAGGAAATCGCTAATCCATAGGAAAGACCTCATCCTTTCCTTGAAGAGAATCTTATTTGTTCTGTCCTAAGGGGCAGGAACAGGATGGAGAGAAAATGGGGTTGATCTTTCTGTCCTCTATGGAAAAAAATGTGCTGAAACATGAACTTTTCCCTCTTACCCATAGTTCTCCTTTTCAAATATTTTTTCTGAATAGAGGACGAATTAGTCCTTCACTTGTATGTTCCCTTCTGAAAAGGGAGACAAGACTTTGAGATTATATTATAGTGCTTTCTATTATTACTTGCTAGAAACTAACACAAAAGGGAAGTGTGAACATGTTTTCAGGAGCTAGCAAAGTATAATGAGAAGAAAAAGCCTTTTCTTCTGATTATTATTTATATTATCAGGATCAAAGATCTCTAAGTCATAAACCAGGACCACATGGGGAGGCTATGATTCAAACATAAGATAAGAGATGACACATTGATCCAGACAACTAAAGGAACACAAGGAAACAATGAAGCAATGTTGGTCAGTACGAGAGAAAGTGTCTCAGTGCATTATTAGCTTAAACATTTTCTCATGTTTTTTTGTAGGCATCACAGCAAGAGAGTTTTAATGAGGGATTTGAAGTAGGATAATGAGGTTGTGTGGCAGATGCTTGGGAAAAAATCACAGAGGAACTTATTTAAAAATATCTGACAAATGGGTGATGGAAGACAACATTATGGTCTAACTGGAGACAGAGCTCACTGGAGGTGATAGGTACGATAAAAATGAGAAGGAATTTGAAGAAATGAAGGCAAATAGCTTATATCTGATTCTTTAGAAAATCATAAACAGGCGCTGGTCAAAGAGGCTGACACTTTTGTTCCATTGGATTCTGTGTGAGGGGATCAGAGTTCACCAGAGGAACAGATGTTATGATGGTGGAGATTTGAGGTGGATTATGACAGAACTGGACAAGACCTTTGGCTTTGTGGGTAAATATGAATGTACATTCATTAAAGATGCTATGCAGAATGATCTACAAAATTTTAACTGAAGTGTATCACATAGGACATTGACTTGTTTACAAAGGAGATTATATTATCTCAATTTCTTAGGAGCATGTGAGACAAGTTTTTATAGGTAAAAGTGAAGCACTGGATGGTGTCAAGAGGAATTTGTGTCAGTGGTGCAGTCTGTCCCTCTTTTCTAATGTGGAAACCTGAGAATCTTTTGTCTGAATGAGGGCAATAAAATTAGTTAAAAAATAATACACATGCATAAGAATGCACGCGCTTGCATACAAAATTACAGTGTGAGTAGTCACAGTGACAGAAACTCACTTCTGTCCATTTTTGTTGGACAGATACTTATGCCATCCTCTGAAATTTTTTTAAAAGCTTTAGCTGGTTACTTTGAATTTTAAATAGTCCTCACCATTATAAGTTCTATTGCAAGACTGGCTATATCAAAGTGCTTGCAAAAAAAGGTTAGGTTCCCTGAAAATCAGGAGTTTAATACAGTTGATCAGGCAATTACTACATGCCACAGCTGAGACCAGGTAGTTAATGGGAGATTTGAGAAAAACTAGTGCACACAATAGATTTCCTTTTTATCTTTTATAGATGAAGGCAGCAAATATGTGTTCTTTGTGGGAAGCCTAAGCCTATAGAAAAAGTCAACATGGTAGAAGACATGCTGAGCTGTTTTGTGAAGTAATTTTAAAGTACTATGCATGGGAAGTCCATAAAGCATAATTAATGGACAGAACTTCTAGACATTAAATTAATTATTTGCCTTAACATTCACAAGAGAGTGAGTGACAGATGCTGGATATGGATGTAAATTTCCTATGAGAGGAAGAAGAAATACTGAGGGAAATCAAGACCATTCCTGAACAGATGATCAGGATATTAGAATGTCTAAAGACTAGCAAAGCTCCTGGGGCAGATGGAATCTGTCCTGGAGATGAGAAACACAAGAACCTGAGCAGGTATAGGCAAAATTCTGGGGTCCATTTGTCAGAGAAGGGGAAGAGCATCTTCGATCATAGGCTTGTCAAACTGGTGAAGAGAGTTTTAGACTAAAGTTGCTGGGGGAGGGGAACCTCAATCCATCCCATTCCTACCAGTTCAATGCCAGTGCCGGTGATAGATGCCCAGAGCCTAAAGAAGGATCACAGGTCAGCAGGAGAGCAACTGTAGAGTAGCACAAAGGAATTCCAGCCACTCCAGCCAGTAAGTCAGCTTCATCCGGGGCCCAGCTTAAATGCCTCTATGCAAACACACATAGCATGGGCAATAAATAAGAGGAGTTAGAGACATGTGCATGCCTGGCTTCTGTGACTGGAATGTTGGAATGGAAGCTCTTCAGGAAGGACAGGTGGAGGAGATGAGGAGGGGGTGTCACCCTCTATGTCAATGACCAGCTGCAGTGCATGGACCTCTGCCTGGGGATGGATGAGGAGCTGACTGAGAGCTTACGGGTCAGGATTAAAGGGAGGGCAGGGACAGGTGACATTATAGTGGGGGTCTGCTAAAGGCCACCCAACCAGGAAGACTGAGTGGATGACAATCTCTAGAGACAGATAGGAGCAGTCTCATGTTCACAAGCCCTGGTCGTTGTGGGGGACTTCAACCACCACAAAATCTGTAATTGCATAAGCAATCCAAGAGGTTCCTGAAATGTGGTTATGATAACTTCCATCTCCAAGTGATAGAGGAGCCAACGAGGAGATGTGCTATGCTGGACCTGGTTCTTACCAACAAGGAGGGGCTGGTGGAAGGAATTCTTTACAATGAGGGTGGTGAGGCAGTGGCACAGGCTGCCCAGAGAAGTTGTGGATGCTCCATCCATGGAAATGTTCAAGGCCAGGTTGGATGGGGTTTTGAGCAATCTGGTCTAGTTGAAGGTGTCCCTGCCCATGGAAGGAGGGGTGGACTAAATGATCTTTAAGGTACCTCACAACCCAAACCATTCTACGATTCAATGGAAATCATATTATAATAGAAGGAAGGATGTTGGTGGACTTAGAAGTGGTGACTAGAAACTGTGAGACAGGAAATTACTGATACTTAAGCATCACTTCAGCTCTTGCGAATGGTGACAGATAAACATTCACTTTCACAAAGGTATTATTTAGTTACAGGCAGAACTCACTCAGGAAAGGAAGACATTTAATTGTTTTAATTAGTTATCTACCTCAATTAGGTTAAAAGTTAACTAGGGAGAGTGACAGAGGGATGCAAATCCTGATGTTTTTAAGAAGCTTTATCTATAGCACAGTCTAAAAGACTTTTTAAAGCCTTTCTAGCTAGCCAACATCTCTTTGCATGTGTATGCCCCTGGGACTTCCTTTTCAGAGGTGGTGATTCCTTGCAGTATGTTCTGAGGGTTCAGGCATACCAAGAAGATTCTGCACCCATCAGATCCACAGTACAGTCAGTGCCTGTTTGAGTTAAATATTGGTCAGTGTCAACTGCAGCAAGCACTGAAAAGTTCAGCTATTTGGATAAGAGATTATTAGTTTCAGGAGATGAAAGAATCCTGGAGTTATCAGGTAATGGCAAACACAAATGAAGGCAAATTACTTCATCCATTTTGCAAGGATCAGCATAATGATAATTTTAATTTACTAGAGCAACACAAAGAAGGAGAAGCATAGGTAAAATGATGAGAAGTAATGATTTGCAGCTGTGAAGAATTTGGCATTATAATACAAGTAAGCAAAATAATTCACACTTGCCTGGGATAGCTCAGGAAGATGAGTGAACTAGTGAACTAGTTTGTACATATCAGATAGAAAAATGTAAGAGAATTGTAGGAGGAACAAGAGAAAAAATATAAAAATGACTAATCCCCTATAGTCACATGTAAATCAGCATTAATCAGGAGGATGATCTTGATGAAAGAATGGTATGCATATAACTAATTTTTCTACGTAATGTGTTATAGCAGCAAAAAAAGCAAGCAACATCAAGGACACATAAATACAGCTATTGAATAGAAATTATTTTAGCATGTTATAAAAAATCACAAAATATGTGATGCAAAAATCTACATGTCAATTTAAATCTTCTAGTAGTATCTTGATACATAGAGAATGTCCACATAAAAATACATGGGCTAATAATTCTGCAAAAGAAAAACATATGGATCTGTGTTTATTGTAGCCACAGCTTTTATTTCTAAAATGAAAATAAAAATATCTGTTTGCCACCACTCAGGACAACAATCAGTCAAAAAATTTGGTGATGAACAAAATGCCATTGGTTCTATACTTAATTTGTCATCATCCTGCTCTATTTAAATATAAACCTGGTTATTATAATCTAGCAGCTGTGGCATGGGTGTGAGTACGTCCCCAGAGTTTTTCTTGTCTAGTGGAAATGTCAAGATTTTATTTTTTTTCTCTGTTTTTCTAGTACAAAACCTCTCTACGAGACCCACAGTTCTTAACAGTGCTGATTAATGACTTAAGACCAAAGTTTATTAAAGTTAATGGAAAGACTTTGTTGTCTTTTTGGTCAACCCATCTTTCCTTTGGCATTTTGGACTTGTGGCTTTTCCATTCAGTAAGAAATTATTTCAATTGCTCCCTCTTTACAGAACAAGAGAGATTTACTTTTAATCAGACTTGACTGGGGCAAACTTTGTTTCTTAGAAGACACAAACCCAGTTTTCAGAGTCAAAGAAGATTTTGAGGAATCTGGGAGAGGAGGAGGAAAGACATTGCTAGATGCCTCAGGGAATTTGTGAGAGAGCAGGCTGAAAGATCTTGCTTCATCTTCAGTTTCATGGATCTGGAATTTGAAGGACTAAACTGGGAGGTGAGAGACTTTTCCGGGGAGGACTGATCGTATATAACAAAACCTGAAAGCTACAGAGTCAGTGGGAACTATTGGAGAGATTACTTCATATTGTTTCTTAGTGATGAATAACAGATTGTAAATTCTGTGTGGGTTGATGGTGAGACTGCAGAAAGTCTCCCCATTCATGAAGCAGCACATTCTTCTCAGAGAAAAAGCTGGTTAAAGTCTGCTACCCTGCCATCCTACCATGTTTCTGGTGTAAATAAATATTGCTACTAAATATTTGCAGTAGATTCCTAGACTAAGCAGATACTTTTTGCCATCCCATTGTCATTGCAAACATCAGCTGACCACTGATGCTAGTTCTGCACCCTTTAAATCTTCCAAGTCAGACCTGCTTAGTTTTCTGACAAAAAGAAATTTCCCCATTCAGTACTGTGGAGTCAATAAATGGTAGAGCAAGGTGCATTCTCTTCTCCCTGATGTACCATAATCATCAAATTGTAAGCTAAGATGCAATTCCAGAAATACCATTGCACATAATAGTTGATGTATGAAGCAGAAAGAACATAGTTAATTTGCAGATGTGAATTTGAGCTTTCATGTCCATCAGACAGGAAAATCTGGTTTTGACTGAAGACAGAACATTTCAAATGGAAGCACTGATGGAAATATATACGGAATGCAAAAGAGTGTTTGTATGGTCAACTTTCTATTCGGGTGAACTTTCTCATTTCTTCCTGTCAGCTTTATGGGGACTTGGTATTCATTTCCTTGCTGCTCTTCCTTGTACATTCCTCTGACTGTAAATTTTCTCATGGTTTCTTGTTTTAACAGACGTATTTCTTGCTGTGCAAGAAATGGCACCTCTTTAATGAATTAATATAGAGGTTACCATTAAAAAAAAAAAAGTGTATGTATCATTGTGATACTGCATTTCTAATTCTTTCTCTAGTCAGTGTTACTGTATGGGTCTCTTCTCATAGAAACAGCTGTTCAGGACAACATTTAAACACTAAATTTAGTTTTTGATTTTAAGATATCTTCAGGAACTCTGCCTTAATCTGCATCCCTGCTGGCCAGCTAGTATTATTTGGGGGTGTAGGAGGCTTATTGCAGTAGAAGCTAAGGTGTGATCCTGAGTATTCTCTAATCTATGTTCTTGCTTTTTCTGATAAATCTTTGTTGTTGTTTTTATGCAGAAGCGATATTGTCCTACCTTGAATTTACTACCTGCTAAGGACAGGCCTGTGAGTTCTTACTATGGAGCAGCTGACATACAGTATCTGAATTCTTTGTGACTACTTGTTTAAGTATCAGTATGATGATAGTAGATACACAGCTGCAAGTGCAGCTCGCATATGGCCACCTTTCTTTGCAACTCAGATATTTGTACCAAGACATGCCCTAGTATCTTCAGCTGGTACTTCACTCTTAGCAGATGGCAGGACTGAGCCCCGGCTGACTACCCTGATACCAGCTTCCTGCACATTTTTCAGAAAAGGTTATTCTTGGAGGTTAAAGAAGATATTTTTAAATGTTGCTGTCCAGAAGCAGTAGATTTCAGAATGGAGTAGGCTGAGAATTTCTTGACAAAGCTCTTCTTTGTCAAGACTGAGGGTATTCACAGGAATTGGCTTGGTGAGTTTGAGTTTAAAATTTTCCTGAACACATTTGTTTTGTTCAGAAGGAGCTTCTTTATCACAAACAAATGAAAAACTTTTGGGTGCAGGGGCAGGTGATAGTAGTATGCCCATCTCCATTTACACAGTTGGTTATTTTTTGTTCTTCCAGTACAAATCTACTTAAATGTTGGCCATAAACCTTGGCTGCATTTTAATATTGGCTGTGTACTTGTGATCTTTCTCTACTGATGCTTAAAAAGGGCATTGACTCTTCCTTTTATTTGATTTCTGTCTGCAGTTATAAAATTAATCTCCTAGCCTCATGCTGCAATGAGCTGTGTCAGTGGAAGAGAGATCAGTTTCTTTTTTTTTTTTTTTTTTTGCATTAAAACTTCTTCCAAAGTTACAAGGAGTTTAGCACATTTACTTTGTCTTTTCAATTTTAACAAAGCCCTTGTCTTTTTTCTGCATTTTTATTTTATCCATGTCATTTTGGTTCTTTTGTTTTATACTTCACATTTTTTCACACTCTTTTTTTCCTTCCCTTCAAGCCTAGTTTATAGTCTCTGACAGGATTCTTTCTACGCTATCTGCCAAAACATCTGTTCTTTTTCTGAATAAAAAGCTTGCTTCTCCAGAAAGTGTCACACGGGTCCACACCAACTATAAACCTTCATTTCTCTCTGCAACTTTGCCAGTGATGGACCAGCACTGGGAATCTTTGTATTATTGTCTGTCTTGTCCCATTTTTCATTATGCCCAATTCAGGTAGTTTATTGGTGAAAAAAGAATTGCATCATTTGGATTTCAATGTACACATTTACTTTCAAAATCTTGTATTAGTTATTTGTACTTTCTATTTTTAATCTTGCAATTATTTTCTGAATTTCTGGTCAAAGCAGATACTTATTATCTTAAAATTGATTCCACTTAAACAGATTCTATTGCCTGTTCTTTTCTGCTAGGGCCACATTTGCATTAATACTCTCATCAAAAATGCAATGTAACTGTCCTTGATTCTTCTTGGATTGATTTTTGGTGACGCTACAATTTTGCAGTCAAAGTGGCATTCAGAGCAATTTTGGGTTCCCTTGAGGAAGTTGTGTAGCTTTCAGTACTTGCTTTTGCCATTTAAAATTTTTAATGATTATAATAATTCTTATGTAGTAGACAGACTTGATTGTATTGTAAAGTTCTTTGACATCTTTAAGGAAAAGTGTTGTATTTGAACAGGATATGATTTTTGTATTGTGTTCCCACAGTATAGCAAAATTCATGTCAATAATTATTTTTCATGTTACATTGTATAAATGGTCAATACTAGCAATGACTCATTTAAATATTTCCCCCCAAATGCAAAAAGAAGTAAGTATTTGCTAATAATAATATTTAATATTTGCTTATTAAATAAGCAAAGGGAAAAAGTGGTTTTCATATGTATTTGTCTGTGACATAATTTGCTGTTGGTATGTCGCTGGAATGATTGTCTTTTGACTATATTAATAACTAAGAAGAAGAGGGTTTCCTGGTGAATGATTTTAAGTTCCTGCAAACATCTGAGCCTTAGTGTGGTAAATAATATGAGACAATAATGGATAGAAACTCCCCCCTGGAGTAACTGTAACTGTTTCACTATTTCAGTCCCCTAAAGTTTCAATTAATTTTCACAGAAATGAATAAGAAATTTCTTCTTTTTTTTTTAAATCTGCCAGAAGTTTCTTCATCTTCTTCCCAGGAAAATGGTATATTTCCATTGTAAGATTTGTAGCAATCACTTAGTGGTGACCAGGTACGGGAATGAGGAAACACGCATTCTGCTCCATTATTCCCACTCTCTGCTAGACACAAAGAGAGTTTCTCCAGGTGGCAGAGATTTAATAAATGCTGGGAAGCCGTGTAAAGAGAATTGCTAAGGAAATGGAATTCACCCCCTCTCCATGGCTCGGTTCCCCCTAGAACAGGTGGCCTGGCACACTGGCCACAAGTTCCTGTTGACTGAGTCCATCCAATACCTCAGCCCCCTCGTGCAGGGGATTTGTTTGTGGAAGCTGCCAAGCTGCCATCATGGAGGAGCTGCAGCAACAGAAAGAGGGCTGGGAATGGTTCAAAAGTCCTGCATCTTTTCATGGCTCTTGCTGTGTTTTCCTGGCTCTTTGAAGTGCTTAAGAGATAACAGTGTGTGATTTGTTATATGAAAGTTTGAAAATTCCTAGTCAAGGAAACGTTTCCAACACAACACAAAACACACTTTCTCAGTCAGCTTTCTGTGGGGACTCGCGTGTGTCTCTTGCTGAGATCTTAGGGCAAGACTTGTGAGAGAGTTCTTTCCTTTCTTGGCTTAAACTGATGAAAATATTAATTTCAAAATACTTTTTGTTACCTGTGTAGGCCTGTCCCAGTATGACCAAAACAGCAGGAAAGGGAAAATGTTCTCAGTCCTAACAAACATTAATTTCTCATTTCAGTAAGTTGATATTGACTGGGCTATTCAGTAACCATGTGGAGAAGATTAGAACTTCCATCATGCCAGTGTAGTTCTGGAAAAACTCCACTAAAGTGCAGTCAACTCATACTATAAATTGTTTTTATTTGTATACTAGAAAACCAGTGTTCTCTTTTTGTCTCTTGAGGTGCAACCTGAGCAGCCAGTAGCCCATCAAACTGGGAGGTACCGTTCATGAGTCCCTGTGTGTAAGTTACGTAGTGCCTGCCAAAGTCATCGTGCAACTGGATTCATGAAACCTGAACTCAGTTCATACAGGAAATGGCTCATTCCAGTGACTACAACTACTGTGATTTGTATTTATTTTGGAAGATTTACATTTTTCAATGGATAAAAATGAAGAAAATTAGGGCTCTGCCGATACTGTGCAACAAATACAGTGCAGAACTCTGAGCAAGAACTGTGCTAGCTATCTCCTGAACTAGAAAGCACAGACCTGCATAAGCTCAGCACAATGCCCAAGTTAATAAGTTCTGCTAATAGGTGGGTCTAATTAGTCCCTGTGCAGCATCATGTTCACACAGTTTGTCTGCTTTGAGGGATCTTGCTAGTACTTCTGTCTGAGATATTAATCAGTACAACCTTAGGGCAGTAGGATCTGCATTCCAGTAGGATTTGCAATGGTGATATGCTCTAACTGTGTGCAGAAAAGTAAACATAACCCATTTAGAGAAGTCTTCAACAGGCAGGTTTAAAGCAGAAATGTGGTTCTAAGCTTAGTTACAGATGTGATCTTACATCTTGTAAAAAAACAATGTATATTGACATACACATGTAAGAAAGATGAACCTATACGACAAACTGCAACAGTAGTAGGCACTGGCATTTAGAGGAAAATTCATGTCAGTTTAATGACATTTTAATCTGGCAGACAACATGCAGGTAGAACCCCATGTTCTTCCAGTTTTTAGCTTTGCAATAAGACCTGAGTGCATGGTAGACCATACTGCCTCTATGTTTTCTCTCTCCCAGTTAGTAAATGTTAGTCTGAAAAATAATTGAATGTAAATTTGAAAATAACCAAGGAAAAAGATTAGATCTGGAGATAAGGAACTGAGAACTAGCTAATCATATTCAGGGAAAAAACCTCAAAGAAAATGCTCTTCATGCTGTAGCTTGAAATTTGAGGAGGAGAAAACCTTTTGTTCATCGCTTTGCTGTATGATCATTTTTTACGATGAAATTCAACACAAAGTGGATCTCAGCTGTTTTGGAATTATATTACCATCTGGGGGAAGATTTTGAAAGAAGCCAAAGCTAACAGATTTTCACCCAGCCCCATAAGAATTCTAATTGCCAGGAGTTGGTCATTTCTTAGGAGCAAACTGACAGTGCAGTAGCATGAGTCTGCAAGATCTTGTTGGCTGCAAAATCTTGGCTGGAGATACTTTCTGATTCATGTAGAATCACCTACAGCTTGGCAGATATTTTTAATGTTTCTAGTTAAACAGTTTCATACATACTTCATCCGGAAACTATGGCCAAAGCTGTAATTAACATTGTCAAGTCTGAGCATATTCTTGATGATGTTGTTGGTTAAAACCAATGTTGAACAGAGAGGGTCAAGCTGCATGCCTCAGGGGCTCTATAGTGTACTTCAAAGTCCCTCAGTAGGGATTAGCAATTAAGTTACTAGTTCAAATCCAGGAAAGGTCAAGAGTGATTAGCACTCTTTTGTTCCATTGGTTACTGGGAAACAGATGTAAAATGAAGCGATGATCAAAATCCAATTCCTAGTAGATATTTTACATCATAAACACCAAATTCGTAATGATCCCTTGCCGGCAATCTGATTAGAATGGGAAGTAATAGAACAGGCACAGAGACTGACACGCAGCCCTTACTTCCATTCTCCGTAACAAAAAGTACTGCCGTTTTCAGACTGAAGGACAAACTGGAAAATTTCAGTGTCTCTGCCTAAGCTTTTTGTGTTCTGTTGATGTATGTGGAAATCTTTCATCCTGAGTAATATCAAATCATATTTTGGACCACAAATATAGCTGCAGATTATTTTAAGTGCTCTGAATACACAAGAACCTCCAATTAAAACTGACAGCTTTTTGATAATTTTAAATATATGTGGTCAATCCTCAGATGGATTAATCTGACATGGATCTGCTAAAAAATTAGTTAAGTGGTAGTCAATGAAGCTGGCAAAGGATCTGATTCTGCATTACTCAAAGTACATGATCATACTTGAAAATGCATGAGTAGTTTTAGAGAAAGTATATCATAGCTAAATTATATGCATTATACATACAACCCCTGCTTCTTGGGCACCAAACAGGTTACAGTTAGGGTTAGGTGAGAGGTTGAAGGTTGGGTACTTAGAATGAGGAGTTAGGGTTTCAGGTTGGGCCTTTTAACCAGGCATTTGGTTAGGGTTACTACCATGATATAGCAAAACTATAAATTCCAAATCTTGATGTTCTCATACTACCCTGCAACTGATGAGTGATAGAATGTCTTTCTTGTAAACATGATATCTTTTAGACCAAATCTACATATATGCTGTCCTCCATGGATAAACTGCTCTGAAATTACCAGAAAATCTATTCTATTAATTCATCCAGGATATTACTGGATTCCACTAGATGAAAATGCTTCCATGTTTTAGCAACAAAATCTGTAAGACAAATGCACAAAAAATTTTCAGTGGGTGGATAAAATGCTTAAAGGATCTTGTGACAAGTACCAACTGTACTTTTCTTGCTGCCCCACAGTTCCTTGTCTTAGTTATCTATACAGTGAACTGCGAAAGCAAGCACTCTAAAATGTTAATAGCTTCAATAAGAGTGAGTAGGATGTTGCTGGTTTCCAGTAAATCTATAAAAATTATATCATTATAGTTTTATTAAGTAAATTTAAAACAATGGAAAATATTTTTGATATTCACTAGATAGCTGAGGGACTACCCATAGCTGCTGTTGACTCACAGCTGAAGGATAAAGGGGGAATCGAAGGATAAACATTTTGGAAGACAGATTATATTTCTATGATTACTTTCACTGTTGTTTTTATCAGAGGAACAAGTAAAACATATCTCACTACTGAGGGCAGGTGTCCTTGCTCCTGGAGAAAACTGGGACCTCTTAATGCTCTGCAAGTGGTTTTCAGGCTTCTTGATGACATGGACTTAGTGAGTTCAACAACACAACTCACTTCTGAGCTGACTGTTTCCTTGAGTCTGCATCCTTTTTAAAACAGCTAGTGGCATTTTGCACCTCAACCAGTTATTTGAATCAGCCTTTTTGGGACATCTTGGATACGACATTGGAAAGAAAAGTCTGGAGATTTGTTCTAACTCTCAGCTCTGCAATTGAGTTAGGACATCACCAACATTTCTTCTTTTAGCTTTGCCTTTGCCAAATCTGTCTCAATGAGAAAGCTCTCTAGGGCAGTGATTATGTATATTTAGTTTCTAGTTCACCCTGACCCTGACCACAGGATGGTCCATGAGCATTGCAGTAATAGTAATAATATATAACACTAAATGTGAGTTTTGAAAGGATGTCTATTCTACAAATGTATTTCAAAGAAACACAAGCAAAAGTGTCATTTAGTCCCTGAAAAATGGAACTGCTAAGCATTTATATTTAAATTAAATGCTTTTATGAGTTCATTGAATGTTATTTAGCAAGTATATTATAGCAAAGGCATGTTACCTATTGCCTTAGAATGAGGATTTTATTGCTTTTTCATAGTTATCTTTTGTATCAGCATTTGGCAGGTAACAAATGAAATTTGCTTGCTAAGGTTAAATTGTTTTGTGCTGCTGCTTAGCCACACAGATATAGAGGATAAGACAATGGAAGTAAGTTATTTGCTTTTTTGGGCAGACAGAGGAATATATTAATATACAGTGATCTTGACCTGCCTTTGAAGAAATGTTTGTTCTCTGAACGGCAAAGAACTTAATTCCTGCCTGAATCACTCCACCGAAATCCTGTTCATGCAGGAGACTGTACGAATGGAACTGCAGATAGAATTGGCCCAGACAGTTCAGTGTGGTCACGGTGGTGATGCTCAGAACAGTCTCAGGTCAAAGCAGAATGGACTCCAAGTATCAGTCAAAAAAGATGAAGGCTCTCTGGAACTTGGTATGAAAAGTTCCTGTTTCTCTGTCCCTCTTCAGTATCACTGCATTTCCTGACTCATGCAGATTTGGGACCAATAATGCCTGATTCTTCCTGAACCCTGAATTTTTTCTACTTTAAGAATATGAAAACATGCTGTTGAGTAAATAATGAAGTCCAAACTTGTAAGTAGTCCAGCCTAATTTTTTGGACTCCAGTGTTGTTTTTAAATTTTAAAAAACTTCCGGAAACCATGCTTTGCAGTTTTCCCTTTAGTCTAAGTCCATTTTTGGTGGGACAGTTGAATTTTTTTACGTACTTGAGAAGTCCTTGTGGTCCAAGGTCAGAGTAATAAATTTTATGTTTTTCTTCTTTATGTACAAAAAGTAATATAATGCCATCACTACTTTATTACTCTGCAGTCATTTTGTTACTATGCAACTTAAAATATTTCAGCCATCAGCATTTGGAGAAAGTTCATAGGTGTAGGGCACTCCATTAGAATTTGCCTTTAAAGACTACATTTCTTCTAACCACCCTGCCTAGAAACGCAGTTATGGAACAAGACACTGGAGCTAGTTCTGAGGTGAGCTGAAGAGATGGTAAGCTGAGAATGCACCGTATTTGCACTGGTATAGCCAGTGCTCTAGGACTCCAGTATTCTGTTTATGAGTTAATATTTCTTGCTAATTGGAAATGTTTGGACCTTTTCTGAAGACTGGAGAAGTCTCTGAAGGGTTTATGAAACTGGTACTCAAGTTTTGGTTAAAAAAAGAAAAGTCGTTCCAAAATTTGAAGATGCTCAGCAGAAGTCAACAGGCATAAAATAAACCCAAAGATGTCAGTTTAGTAGACCTCGAACTATCTTGTGTTCAACTTGCTTCAGTATATCTTAATACAAATTTAAAGCAATGTATCAGAACTACTGTTACTGGAGAGGGCTCGTGGTCCTCCACAACCTCACAGCACTGCTCATTATCCTGGAAATTGGTGTGCTGGAGCAATGTTCACGTGTTTTCTTCCTAAGTTTTTCACTTCAGTGTGAAAAATTTAGCAAGGAATAACCTCCTTCAACTTACTGTGTCAACGCCCAAAGGACTCTTATCTCAATTTAAATTAATGACCTTAGTGATAGTAGTAGCAATTGGACCATGGCTCTCATCAGCCAGATATTTGCATATGGAATTTGATTAATCCTGCTGGCTATTAATTTCACTTTTAATTAGATGTGATACTAATGCAGGAAGAAAATACAAGACCACTGTCAGGCACAGACAACATTGATTTTCTATTGGGTATTCTATTCTGTTTTGTTTGGCTGTGCTAGGTTCCCTCACAATGTCTGTTTGGATCAACTCGGAAAGGTACCATAGACCTAAAAACTGTTCTGTGCAAGTTCAGGGATAATCACTGCAAAGAAGTACCATACTGAATGAATATTACTAGTTTACAAGGATGTACAGTATCCCCTTCTAGTACTCCGTAACTGTATTCCTCTTAATGGCATAATAGGTTGTGGTGGGTTGACCTTGGCTGGATGCCAGGTGCCTACCAAAGCCACTCTGTCACTCCCCCTCCTCAGCTGGGCAGGGGAGAGAAAATACAACAAGAAGCTTGTGGGTCGAGATACGGCCAGGGAGAGATCACTCAGCGATTACTGTTATGGGCAGAACAGACTCAGCTTCAGGAAATTAGTTTAATTTATTGCCAATCAAAATCAGAGCAGGTTAACGAGAAATAAAACCAAATTTTAGAACTCCTTCCTTCCACCCCTCCCTTCTTCCTGGGCTCATCTTCACTCTCCAATTGTCTACCTCCTCCCCAGCAAGCTGCAGAGGGGGACGGGGAGTGGAGGTTGCAGTCAGTTCAGCACATGTTGTTTTCTGTGTCTCCTTCCTCCTCAGGGGGAAGACTCCTCACACTCTTCCCCTGTTCCAGCATTGGGTGCCTCCCATAGGAGACAGCTACCCACTAACTTCTCCAACGTGAGCCCTTCCCAGAGGCT
>NW_010562643.1:0-35465 GCF_000687285.1 Phaethon lepturus
AGCCCAAACAGCAACAAAAGCCGGGGATTAACGCTTTGCCCTTCACCGCCGCACTTACCCCAGCCTCCTCCTCCGGCGGCGGAGTCTCTTTCTCCTAGGATCCGGCTTCGTGTTGCGTCCTGAGCAGGAGGAAAAGAGCAACTCTGCACTGATACAGCTGAAATTTCTCCTTTGGTTACCCACCCTCTTCCAGGTACAGCAGCAACCGGTTGGTATTCTCTGTATTTTGGTGCTTCCTGCCCCAAAGCAGCATCAGTGGTTCTGTGAGTGGCAAAGAAAACACAACATTTCCTTCAAAACTAAAAATGACGATAAAACAAAAGGCTTTGCAGTGGCATGTTTTAGGGTTGGTTTGTTTGGAGTTTTTTTCTTTAGTTTTATGTTTTGCTCTTTTATTTGGGCTTATGATTTGCTTCACTTTTTTGCATGGCAAATGTTGGGCCATCAGGTGACTCCTATTGTAAAAGTGGTATAATAGGGAGATAAAATCCAAGGACTGGGTCTCTTGCAGTGAGGTTTCTGTATGTTGGACATAATATCTTTCTTGGCATGAGCCTGACCACATGTATGTGACTTAGAAATAGCAGGGGCACTGGCCCCACAGGCCCTGTGTTGCAAATGTTGTGGTAGGTCAAAGGACTCTTAGGTCTTGGCTGGACGCTCACAAAGCTACACAAAAGGGGAAAAAACCCAACAGGTAAGCAAGAGTTTAAAAGTAGAATGTTGTTTTATGTCAGCCTGACCTGAAGGTATTTTCCCCAGGACACTTAAAGCAGTAACATGAACAGTGATTAGAGAAATCAGTGCCATTAGGTTTGAACTCCAAGAGCATTTGAAGGACTGTGAAGTCTCCAGAAGTCCAGAAAATGGCAAACGCTGCCTATTTTTAAATGGAGAGAGATGAAAAATCAGGGCACTAAAGAGCAACCTGAGTTGCTCCAACCCTTAGAAAGTAACAGAGCTTGTTTCCTTCTGTGCTAGGAGCACTTGTAGATATGGGGAAAAATAGTAAATACCACCTATCTCAACTTTGGCTCTAACTGCAGTCTCATACAGCATTCTCTTCAGCAACGCAAGAGGGAAGACTAGGTGAAATTATTACAAGTTGGGTGAATAACTGGAAAATTGTATTCCAAGATTTGTGCAGAATCTGAGTGAGGGTCCACTAACTAAATTTGAAGATACTACCACAACAGGAGAGCCTGTGAGCATCTTGGAGCACAGAGTAAGAATTCAAAGTGGTGGTGATAAGTTGGAGAAAATGTCTAGCAAATGCAGGATGCAATTCAAAAATAATTTTGCATCTGTCCTCTGCTTGGGTGGGAATATGCAGAAATGTAGGACTGAGGAAGCAACCAGATAGGCAGCAGGTGTGTGACAAGCTGAACACGGGGTTAGGATGTCTTACTGTGGAAAATGAGAGAAAAAAATAAGTAAATGCTCCACTGGGCTAAGGCTGTTTGTGAGGTACCTGTGGACCTGCAGTCTTAGGCAGCATTCCCTCTGTTAGCCACACTTGGAGTCACTTTTCACAATATTTTTCATAACTGATGTCTCTTCAGTTGACATAGTTATGATTCATAGAGGTAGGGTTTAGGGTAGCATTTCTCATTCCCTGGAACAAACACCTCCCCACTACAATGATACAAGCAGCAGGACAGACACTGCATGGTCTTGGATCTGACACCATTTACCATGCCTTTTTTACTGATTAACAACTGGGGTGACTGACTGGTGTGGGGAACCATGGTGCCCCCCTGCACCCCCTGCCATGGTGAAGGCATGTCACTGCATTCACCCCTGCACAGATGAAAATGAGCTTGGTGCAGTCTAGCAGAGATGGAGCCTGAGGCTCGGGAAGGACAGGGGAATGTGACCCCCCCATTTCTAGCACAGATGGCTTGGGAGGTGTGGGACCTGATCCAGACCCAGTGGGCATCTTTCCAGCTGTGCTACCAAACCTCAGATCAGTTGTTAAGGGCCAGCTAACCATTCAGATCAGCCTGGTGTTTATGGAAGGCAGTGGGAAGAGAAGGCATAGCAGTAAAGGATCATTTACACTATATGGAGGGGGAAAAACTACATTACTGGCAGGTTTTTATAAGATGAGAAGCTTCTCAGAGCTGCTTATATGCTCCAGCTATCAGTTTCATCTAATCTGTTAAGAGACTTGTGGAAGAAGTCCTCTCTCCAACATCCCCTCCCCACCTTCCCCAATTCCCTTACTCTTTTTGAAAAAGGACATGATTAATCCTCAGCATGTGCAGCATGGAAAAGCCAGAGCCCTGTTTTCAGCCATGGGGATGTAGTCAGATCTAGTTACCATCCTTTCCCTGGAGGATTAACAGCAGTTGACCATACAGTCTGTTCTACCCAGCTGCTTCGGGCTCCACAATTTCATACACGAGTAGGAGAAAATTACTTTGATTTAAGCACTTCATTGGCAATCTGGCTTGCCACATACTGTCTCCAGAGGTGCGGCTTCCAAGTCTTTTCTAAAGCCAGCAAGAATGCCATCCCTCTAGTTGTATTGCTGAGTTGTATTACCCCTCTCTCCCATCGCCAATGTAGGTTTGCCATCCTCATGTTGATCCCAATATCCATGGATATCCATAGTCGTCTTCCTCTTCCAGCTGACCTAGCTTTGACGTGCACTTAAATCAGTATACAGAGACAAAACTCTGTCCTACATAGCACAGGAGAGACACTTCCATCTTCTCTGAATGAGACCAGGTCTTTCTCCAAATTTGGCGCGCTCAGCCTTCAGCACTGGAGTGTGTACTCACATGCCTTTGGCTCTGCCTGCATTCCCTCACAAACAGTTTGGGTTGAACTCAGGTGGGCACAAGCACAACTGCGCATCTGTCAGGTTATGAAGAGCTCATTTGGCAATACCCTCATCTGCTGTGAAGTTCAGACAAGGAACAGTGCAGCAAACTGGGACAAAAGTATCCCATCAGTGTTGTTTTTTTTTTTTTTAAACCTGTATGTCTTGACGGTGTGAGTTTGCTCAGCGGTTTCTATCACCTGGTCACAGATTTTTCTGGTCTGGTGGTTGGTCCCTAAAACGAAACTGCTGGCATACTTGCTGCTGTCACAACCTTCACTCAGCGAGGAGCTGGTACAACAGAACCACTTTTACTAGAGCCCTTTTACTCCAAGAAATCAACTCAAATTAGCCAAAGGAGGTCCTGAAGTGCATTAATGAAACTGCAATGAAATCCTGTGTGGACGGAACACCCTTAATTTATTTATGTTTAAACTACCTGAGCAGCAAAGGGATCAGCATCAAATTGTGACTGGAGGCCCTCTGCCTTCCCACAGGGATTAATGCTATTTATCTAATCCACTTTTAACAGTTAATTTATATTCATTATCTTGATTTTCCCTGTGGGTTAGTGCAGAATTACTCTTAATTCTCGGTGTAGAAACCCTTATTCCAGACTAACGGTGCTGCCTTTATCCTAAACTAGTTTAATCTTGGAGTGGATTAAGCTAATGTGAAATAAGGCTTTTGACTTCGCAAAAAGAGCAGCCATGCAAAGCACTAATTAGGGCGGCTCTTCCATTGCAAACTCACAGGCTACAGTAATCCTTGCTCACTGTGGCCGAGTCTCGCAGTTCTTTTGTGTTTGCCTGGTGCCACTCTGCCTGTAGTGCACCCTTGGCAGATATAGCAGTTGGAAACCACATCCTGCTAGGCCAACTCCTAGCTGTCCAATTAACATGAGCCAACCGATTTGGCTTTGCTGTGTAGCAGTGTCTCCAGGGGAGAAGTGAATCCTGCAGAGTGACAGCTAACAGAAAAGCACCTTTTTTTTCTGTTGGTGGGTATAACCATTAGACACAACCGCTTTCTTGGATAAAAGAAATTGTCCTCCTAGCAGAGGAGAAGGAAGGTCTGTAGTACATCAACGTATCCAAAGAAGTCATCTCATGTCACTGCAAAAAAGGAAAGATGACAAAGGACAGAGTCATTTGTCACCCTCATGGAAAGCAAGAAGAGTTACATGTCAAAGTGATGGACAGTGAATGCTTAAGAGAACCTTTGGAGAGTTTCTGATGGTCAGTGGTTTTGAACAACCTTTTTTGCTTGGATGCACAGCTTGCAGAGTGTCCTGGTTCCCCCATCACACTGTGACAGCTTGCTGGCTGGGGCAGGGGGTGGAGGGGCTGTGAAAGCCACCCACAACTGCTCTTTTTGTCAGAAAAAACCCATTTTATTCTGTCCTCAGTAGGTGCAGTGAAGGACAGGAGGAATGAACAGCAGCACCATCTGCCAGCATGGACAAGCCCAGCCTCACATAAGACTGTGCCTCAGTTTCCCCCTTATAAGCTGGCACACTGGTCCCCCAGTCACTCCATCGAAGAAACGTCTGTCCATACACCAGGGATGGGGTCTCTATATAAACCCATATCAGCGCTTATAAAATACAGGGAAATGAGACTCTAGTACCCAGTACCTCTTGAGACCTCTGTGTTTCCTTCTGTGCCATCCATCTGCAACTGCAGCCTGTAGCATGCAAAGACTTTGCTAGCGAGCGCAATGTCACCCTCACTGCCTTCCAGCCACCTACAAACTCTGCTGCCAGAGACCAGCTCATGGCAGCACCAGGAAAGCATCCATTTCTTACTCAAACCAGCAAAACAAGTGGGAGATCTGCTTTTTCAGTGTGTTTTGGAGTGTGTTTTTAAGAGAAACTCAGGAAAATGAGCGGTGCAGTTGGTTTTCAGCAAAAGTCTGCTTGCTGAAAGTGGCTGCAATGGAGCTGCTCCCCAACAGCCAGCTGAGGAGGTGGAAGGAGTCCCCCAGAGACTCCCCTAGGATGAGTTAATGGAGGATTGGATTGCAAGCCAGTTCAAAGGATCAGGAAGGTCGCAAAATGAGACATCTGTCAGTGTCCCAAGAGACATGGAACTTTTATCACCGTATTTTTTCACACTTGAGGCACTGAATTTTTACAAAGAAAAGGAGAACAAAATTACCTGCCAAAGTTTCAGCACAGATGTGCCTAAACTCAAGTGTTGAATAGTACCCTAATAGCAGGGCAACAAATTACTGGGGCTACCTTCAGGTTCAGAACAAAGGGAGGAAAATAAAGAGCTTTTAAGGGCAATCCTGTTCCTTTTATTTGACATATTTAGCTGAGCAATTCTCTGTGAAAGTATCATCTGCAGCAAAGCGGTCCTGCTTTACAATCTGCCTGTAATGCATTTCTGAGAAAAGAGACAGAGGCAGCATCCTGCCTTTCAGGTTAACCTTTGCAAGAGAGGGACAAGGATGGCATGGCTCTCTTGGCTTGCCAGGCTCTCTGAGTCCCTCTCCAATAAGCTGCAGAGATTTGTGCACACCTTGAATAGATCTTTTGACCTTTAACATTCTGGCAAGTTACGATAAATCCATGTATGATGTAAAAACTCATGCATTTTTAGTGGTGATTAGCTGTGGGGGATGAAACTACAGAGAAAATGGCTGGATTTTCTGTCTCTGTTAGAGTCAAAACTAGATGGTTTTGTGGATGCCTCATTTTAGACTAAGCTACATAATTGATCTCACACGGGGGTAACCTGGTGAAATACAAGGGTTTGTGTCATAGGGCAGATCAAACTAATATATTTCAACATCAGTGAGCTTATTAGAAGCACTTGTTATGAAAAACCTCCTGGGGAGGAGGAGAAGTGCAAGGCAACACAGGCAGGGAAAGGCATGCCTGTGAGCAGCAAACACTTATAAGTGCACCTCCTTCCACCCTCATCTTCACAAAGCCTGTTCTTGTTCACCTGGAAGGGATGTCCTTTCAGGTCCCTGTCAAAGTCCAAAGAGGGGTGCAGCCAAAATGAAGCCCAGGCAGCTGTGTAGCTGCCAGGAGCTGCTGTGTTCATTGCTGGCACTGCACACCTGGAACAGCTGGGCCAAGCCTGCCTGCCAGCCAGGACACAGAGCATGTCATCCTTATAATTAAAAATAATTCCCTGAAGTGCTTTCTCCTCTTCCCCAGACACAGCAAACAGCTGGAGGCTGAGATTATGGACGCTGATGCCAATTAGAGCTGTGATAAGGCCAGACACATGGGGAGCATTAGCACACAGCTCTGCTGTGGAGAGACGGCACTTGGAGCTCCTCTGAGTCAAGGTATAAGGTAGCTTCCAGTCGGGCAGAGAGCAATGCTGGGCCAGGAGGGCAAGGATGGCCAGAGCAGTCCTTGGGAGGAAGCCACCCAGTCCTGTCCCATCGTGTCCCTGCAGTGGTATGTGTATGTGCATCTCACCCTGTGGAGACTACTTGGACACAGGGCAGAACGCACCCACTTTGGCAGTCCTCAAAGGAGATTTGGAAGAAGGCTCATAGGGTGTAAAAAAACCAGCAAGTGATTGTTGGGGGTGGCAGCTTGTTTCTTGCAGGTCTTTAAAAAGCTCTTTGTGCTTCCTTGGTGACAGAGAGAAGGCCACAAAATGCACATAGGCTAGGAAAACAGAGTTCCCTTCTTCCCCTGAAAACTAGACTGTGCCCCAAGCCTGGCTTTTGCTTTTCTGGGTCGGTGCCAGCCATGGTAAAACCAACCCTTGATTCTCTCTACCATGTCTGTTCCCCCGCAGGGAGGAAGATTTGCTGGCAGGAGGGAAGTGCCTCATAGCAACCCTTCCAAATACAAGGCTGTCTCCTGCTTGCCACAGGTGTGCCTGCGTGGGGGAGCAGCCTCTGCAGGATGTGCCTGGCTCAGCCCCAGCATTCCCAGGCAGAGCATCTCTAGGGAGGCAGATTCACACCCTTAGGGGACCCTCTGGCTCAGCACCCATCCCTACTCCAGAGCAGTGGGATAAGGGATGTTCTGACTTGCTTCCAAAGCACTCTCTCATCCCATACCATGGAAAGCCAAGGCACTCATGCACCAGTGGAGTACTCTTCCCCTTTCGCTTCCTGATTATTAGCAAAATATTTCAAGCATTTTGTTTTTTCCAGTGTGAGCCAAACACAATATTTTTCTTAATCTCTTCTTTCAAAAGAGCTGGGGTTTACTGCAGATTTCACCTAAGGATTTGGCTGGAAGCAGATACAACTTTGATCAAAATGACTGAGATCTGCTCTAGTGCAGCCCAGAACTCCTAACACAAAGGTTTTGTTGTCCTTGCCCGTGGGTAGTGCTGCCAACCTTGGAGATAACTAGCATGTCCAGCATCTTCCTTTCAGACTTCAGAGCAAGTGGACACACTTTCAGGAATGTGACATTTTATGCTTTTGATCCTGCATCTTAACTCTTTTTAAACTGGTGCAGATCCAGAAAGGTGCCATATGTTGCAGCAAAACACAACACATCTCCCACCTGCCTTGTTGGACTCTGCTGCACAGCTGAACAAAGCGGAAGAGAGACATAGGCAATCTAAGCAAACCCAAGAGCAGCTCAGGAGCTGAGCACTATATAGGCAGATAGAGAGATAGCCACGCACATCCTAGACCCAGACACCTTCTTCGCTTAGAGTAATTTGCCCCTTGCTGAATCACATGCTGACATGGAGGGATGTCTAGCCTCAAGGACAGGGGTCTCCCATTCCAAGGCTGGGACTTGAATGAAACCCAGATATCTTGTCATATTGGGCATGGGGTGGTGCATACTCCCTGCTCACAGCATGAGCCTTATAGAGTGATATAGCCCATTTGCACACACAGAGGCACTGGGAAGCTAGTAAAACAGAGAGTAAGCCTGGCTTTTCTCTCTGTTTTGTGCATTGCTTTAAGCACAAACCTCCAAAAGGGATCATGAGATGCTGGGCATGCTTCTGTGACACTGGGCTTATTCCAAGACAAGGTTTGCTCCCCATCTTATTCAGAGTTTGGGAATAAGAACTGAGTCCACCTTGCGGCTTGGGAGTGGGGTAGGTTTTTTTCTGAGTTCCCATGGCCATATGGGACTGTGATTTTCCTTCCTCCCCCAAACCTACCTACAGCTGCCCCTGCTCACCCCTTCATCTCATCCCACTCTTCCCTTTTGCAGCCAAAATTACAAAATCAGGTGGTAAAGATTAAAACCACTCCTGAAACCATCCTGTGCAAGAAAGGAGCATTTAGAAGGCTAAATCCTCCAATCCCCTTATTCCAATTAGTGTCCTTTCTCTTACAGACCTGGGATTGGTGCAAGAAAATTACTCCAATCTTCTCTCAGTAGATAGCAGTGTCACGGTCAGCTCCTCAGCATGGGGAAGGCTTACCTGCAAACATACAAGAGAGTCCTTATGACACACATGGACTCACACACATACATATTAAGAAAGAAAAAAAAGAAGGGGAGGGGGTAGAAGTTCCTGAACACTCCATAAGCTGATTAAAGGGTATTTTACTTTTACGTAGGAAGGATTTAGCCATGCCGTTCCTAGTACCATCTGACCTCAACAAACTCCCATGCCATTGGCATGTGTTGCCATTGATGGGGTCAATGCCTATGCCTGGGCTTCTCAAAGGTCAGCTGCACCTAGACAGCTTCATCAGGACTTGTGACAACATTGCTGGACATGTGGTGGATGAGATGATCCTTACCCAGCCTTCTCAGCCTGTCTTGACCATTGTGCACTTAGCCATCTCAAAGCCACGGACCTCAAAAAGAGCAGTGCAAAGGCTATAGGAGCATTTTGGAATGCATGTTTTGAGCAATCGAGGTGTATCTGTGAAGAAGAGCAGACACAGCAGATCCTGCATTGCTGCAGTAACACAGCTGGGGTCTGGACAGTGGACGACCTGGCCAAGGATGCTACCTGGTAAGGGTTGCCTTTGATAAACAGCAACCCCAAAGCCTGGATGGGCTTTCCTGGGCTAAGACAGGAGCAACAATGTCCACGTGACACTGTAGCAGCATTTATGCAGCCTGTTCTTGAAGATCCCTGGAGATGGAGTCTGAATGCATCCACACTGCTCCTCTAGCCAGAAGGTCTTTTCTGATCTCCTGTATCAACTTCTTTGACACGTGAATGGGAATTTCTCTCCTTCAAAACTCAGATTGACTCCCCAAAACTTTGTATACTGATTTTTGAGAGTCTGCTTGCATCCTCCTTGTGGTGTGGGGTTAGTATACCGAGATTTATGATGAAACCCTCGCTTTTTCAAAATGCAGTTTCTTATGTCTTTTCCTCCAGCAGAGAAAAAGGCCAGGCTCATGTGCTCTCCTTAAATATTGTCAAATTTGTGGCTAATACATTTAACATAGTTATAAGATGCTGCATTTCACACTGCAGGTTTGGTGACTCTTCCCTCCCACTGTAAAGAGGAGAAAAAACTTCTTCCTCTATGCCACTCTCAGCTTTGATGCCTTTGGGGTGGGTCAGCTTGTGGGCACTAGCCATTAGGTACCCTTTAATGCAGAGGATTGATGTTGAAGTGGGGATGTCTCCTCTGTTTCGTAACCTTTGCTCACTGCTGCGCACGAGGGTGTCCCCAGCCAACAGCGCGACTGCTGTGATTAGCCCTTGCATCCGTGGCAACTGGATTTACTTAATGCAGCTCACCACAAGTCTCTCCACGCTGTGCATGTCAGTCCGTGTCAAGCTTAAGCACAAGCGACTGCACAAAGATCCTGATGGCTTTACACCTGGCAACATACTCAGGGCAGCTCGCCTCCTGCTCGGGGATGGCCGCAAGTCTCACGGACCCCTTTTTCCTCCACAGGGAGTGTTGATGCATGGCCTCAGCACTCCTTCGTGTTACCTGTTTGCGGCACTTTGCTATACATTCTGTAAACACTGCGTTATGTCCCATAAACATGTAAGTTACTGGCAGCCCTGACTTCTTGCAGATTCGGGTATGACAGCTGTAGAAGGAGCAGGGATCAGATGAGGGCAATCTTTTCCTTTTCCTTTGTCATTCTTAGAGTCAATGACAGGGAGCTTTTCTCTGCAATAATGCTGCACAGAGATGATGGGTTAAATTACAGTGATTAATGGATGATTTAATCACACTTTGTGCCTGCTGGATGTAGGCAAAGGGAATCCCCGCTTCCACTTTGAATGCTCACACAAATGGAGAATGGGAAAAGCAAGGTGCAAGTTCACAAAGCTCCATTCAGCTGATATTGCTAAGCAGTATTGTTTATCACTCCTTTTTCCACAATGTCTCCTGATGAAAGTTTAATGTTAATTCTGGTTAAAGGAGAATCAGGTGGTGTTTCAGGACTAGGGATTTGATTTGGGCTCCAGTTTATTCGGGTACAAATTTCAGCTTGCAAAAACTTTTGAGTTTCCTTACATGATCCTGAATTCCCTCATCAGGGGCCTCAGAAGCTGCATTTAAGTTCAAACCCTGCATTATGTTGCAGCAGTGCTGGGCATGGCCACACGTTTTTCTACCCCATCACCTTGTCACTCTGTGCCACTAATTGCTGCAAGGCAAACCCCATTTTTTGTTGCAAGGTAGATAAATCAGGTTACTTCCCGTTCCTCCAGTTCCCAGACGTTTTTACTCTCCTGTTTCTCACCCTCTGCTGCCATCATGGGGCCACTTCGTCCTTGCAGCCTCTTCTGCGTGCCTCTTATCTAGACCCGTCTAGATTCTCACAGCAGACTGAGTTTCCTCTACAGCTTAGGGGCATTTGAGAGCCATTGAGGTTATTTGCAGAGGAAAGGAAATCACATTAGTAATTTTTAGCTCCCTATATGTTGTTTAGCCTTTTTTTAATAAACTTTTTTTCCTCCTTCCCTTGTTTCTACATGGTCTTTCTCCATTGTAGATGTATGGCAACACCATGAGCCCAACCTGAGGCCAGCCACCATAAAATACGAATACAGAAAATATGAAGATTTAAATACAAAGAACAAAAATACAAGAATTGCAGATATCACTAGTGTCACTGGGGGTTCCCAAAGCAGTGCTGGGTGCCCAGAAGAGTTTTCAGCTGCCACCGGAGAAGGATGCAACTCACAACACATCCACAGCTGCATGTATAGAGAGGAAATGCATTGAATGAGGCTGTAAAACTACAGCAAGTTGTATCAGAGTGATGGTGGGAGGGTTGCAGGAGGAATGCCAGCACAAACGCAGCTAAAGAAAGCAGTCATTACAGAAAGAAGAGGAAGATGGTTGGAAAATGCCTGGATGTGTGCAGGACTGACCCACACTGCCTCAAAGGAGGAAATGGGCTCCCCTGTCCAAGTGGTGGCCAGGGCATCTCTCGGTCCTCCAGTCCTGGAATGGGACCTGGAATGTCCCTGCTGTTTCTTCTCCTATCTTTTGCAGGCATCCAGCTGCAGCTTGCAGTCACATGCAGTAGTGCAGAAGCTTGCTGCTCATTAGTGCATGGGTTATTTTTCCAAGGGAAAGATGATGGGGAAAATCGGGTCCCTCCCAGCCCTCTAGTCATGGGGATGCCCTTTGGTTTTCTAAAGAAAAAAAGGTAAGTAGACAAGAAAATGTGCAATATAGATCCTGTTTCTCCAGTTGGAAGATAAGAAGATTTCTTTATAATGATTAATCCTTCCAAGCTACTTTATACAACATAAAGAAGGAAATAAAGGGTGTAATCTTATTTTCTCCCTCCATTTCCATGTCACCTTTAGTAGCAGTATTTGAGATTAACTATCTCCAAACCCCAGCAAAGGCAGGGAATATATTCAGGATGTTTTCTATGCATGTATAAGTATGCTGCTTTCTTTGAAGCTGCGATACAGTCTGTTCTCAGCCAACCTTTCCCAGACATGGCTGTGAAACACAGCTTGAAACGTATTGTCCCCTCATGCAAAAGTCAGACCTTGTCCTATTGATTAGACATTGTTTGCCCTAAAAAAGTGACATGTTGTTTAGCCAAATTACAGGTACGCATATACACTCACTGACTCTTCCTGGCAAACAAAACCCAAGCCAGAATTAAAAAAGAACAGAAGATTAAGCTCCTATCAGGAGGTAATTAAAGACAGGAGGAGAGATAATGATGACAATCATAATGAGTCAATTGGTACAGGGATGTTTGCCCAACAAATTACTGTCATTATACACAGAAGCAGAAGTTATTACACATCAGCAGAAATACAGTCCATTGAACTGCTGTGAATGACCTGATCAGGTTTAGAGAGTAATTAAAAGGACATTCCAACCTGGATGCATTATTTGCTGCTACTCATGATTACTCATGTTCATATCTTTACCCAAATAATTGCTTCTGATAAGGGCTGCAGATTTATAGGGGGCTGAGGAGAGGAGTGGGCCAGTGGTGCGTCGTAGCCGTGAGACAGCTGAGAGCCTGGAGTGACCACAGTTTGGTGAGTACCGCTGTGCTGACATGGTCAGGCTGGACATGCTGCCTTCTCCCCTCTTTCTATTTTAGGGTGGTGGATTTCAGTCCTCCGTGGTGCTTTGCTGAGCCATTGCCATGAGGCCATTCATCTCCTGAACAGCAATGCTGGTAATAGGTGGGGTTTTCCTCCCCTGAAGCAACCAAAGGAAAGAATGGAGCCCAAACAGCAGCTGGACCAGATAGCTTCCAGAAATACACGGTTTTTAGTTTTAGGTAGAGCACAACGGATGGGCAGGAGCAAGAAGGTGCACAAGCTGTCTGTGTACCAGCCTTTTAGGAAGCTCTCCTAGCAGTAGTGCTCCTGCAGGGTGATGGGAGCCTTGATCCAGCAAAGCCTTTGGGTGCACCAGGGAGGCCAAAGTGCTGTGGTGAGATCTTGACATTGTGTAGCAGATATTGTACAGACTGAAGGACAGGCTCAGGAACCAGGTTTCCCTTCCCTGAAGGGTGGTGTGCTCTGGTTTTGGTGGCTGTTTTCAGCTCTTTCAATGCCCCTTGGCTGGGAAGCAGTACTGAGGAGTCTGTTTTGTTTGGACTTCAGTAAGAAACTGATCTTTGAAATGTCCTTCTTGTTTTACTTATTCCATCCCTCTCAAAACCAAATCAGGAAGGCAAACACAACACTAAAGAATCAGAAGTGTGTGTGAGATGAAGCTTATGGCTCCTTAATCATGCAAAACTGCTCACCTCTGCTCTGCAACCCCCATTAAATATTTGTGCTGTGGCTTACAGTGAATAAATTACTGTATAAATCCCCCACTCCTGCCCTTCCTCCCCTTGCCTCTTCTCGTCTTGCAGTATCTCTAAAGTAGCAAACAATCCCAGAAGGGTGACTAGAAAGTGTTCAGGAAACTCTGACAGTCCTTTAATACTCTTTGTACTGTCTAGTTTCAGACTAAAAGAAATCCAAAGTGGGATGACTTTGATTTTGGGTTAGTAAGTACTATCTGAGAGTTTCCAGGACAGCCACTAAGAGAGCTAGGTTTGCTGCTTTGCAGAAGGAAGGTAGGTATGTTATAAATTACAGATACGGCTCCTGGGTAATCCTTGGCGAAATGTGAGCACCCTTTTATAAAGGCACATATAAATCTCTGCAGGCATAGAGCTGCAAAAAGAGCCTGGAAATAAAAGGGGAAAATGTGCTTTTCTTTTTTTTTTCAGTAAGAAAACAAAATACGAGGTTCTGCTGTTACTGAAAATGTGTGTTATTTCTTTTTTCGTTCTCAAAATATTAGAGGATAGGCAGATATTGGCACACACAAGAGCCCTTCCCTTCTCCTCTGTGTAGATGAACTTTGATTTGGTACATGCCGTTTCTTCTGTCTGAAAAAAAAACAGATTTCTCCTGGGCATCCTCCAAGTATACTAATAGCTCTCTGGGTGGGATGTTTTCATGGGTCCTTCAAATCCTCTCCATGAAGGCTCAGCTCTCAGAGACTTATAGTAGAATGGGGTATATTCCATGGTGTTGTCCCACTGATGGATTAACTCACATGATACCTCCCTGCGTATTCAAGGCTTATTATACTGACTAACCGCAAAACTCCAGCACACAGCCAACCTCAGACCCATGCTCTGGGACTGTCTGGTGGTGGGATAACAACTGCAAACAACTTCCAACTGACTGGCAACATAAATTATTTGAATTGCTCATCTTTTGTATTTTATAGAAATACTATTTTTGCTGGCAGGAATTCCTGCCTAACTTAATTATAGTGGTGTTATTTATGTAGCGATGTCTTCTGTGTGGTATGTGAACTGTAGCAGACAAAGACCAAAAAGTCATTTGTTCTGCTGCTCATAAAACCTTGTGCTTTAATTCAGGAGAGAACATGGTTTCCTTGATGACTGGTCTGTGGCAACTAGTTATTCCTATGCTTGTCCTATCACACTTCTCAGCATCTCTTCCATCCCGGGAGAGGTAAGCATTTCTTGTGCCTCTGCTTCCTTTTTCTCACTGGCTTTTTGTTCAAAGAGCCTGCAAGCTACAAAGTCAGCCTTTTATCTTCTTTCCAGAACTTGCCTCTGCTTGGCTGTTGGATATTTTTTCTTCCATGAATTGATTTAGTTAAATGAGTGCAAATGTTGTAACAGTTTTTCTTGCTTAAGAATGGAAACATTGATTTGACTTAATTCATGAGAAAAATCAGGACCCCAAACAGATCAAACTACAGTAAAAAAGACACTCTTGAGTCTGTTTTCCCACTGGGTACTTACACAGGCTGATAGAAGTGGAAGCTTCTGTTTCAAATAGCCTTGTCCCATGAAAACATAACCAAAAATACTCAATCTTATAAGTTCACCAGTTCACAATCTTGCATGTAAGAATTCGGCAGGGTTGTCTCTCTTCCCGCTTACACAGGGACAATTAACGCAGAGAGACTAAAGGACTTAGGCTGGAAGAGGACAGAGCTGAGACTCCCTTGCAACCCTTCCATGGCCACAACCAGTGCCTGGCCTGGCTTCCCTAGCCCTGTACTGGCATAGACACACAGACACAGGGTCTCCTCAGAAGCTGGACCCCAGACCTTTTATCCTACCCACTGGCTAGTCTGGTTGGAAGTTTAATAGCTCTGGTTGAACCTCACTGAGGCTTTGAGCACTTCTTTTAATGGCTTGTCAATCAGTCATCTGCAAGTGCTGCTGCTTGGTACCACCACCATTATGTACCTGTTCCTCAAGGTTTGTGTATCTGGGTATTGAATTCATTACTTCTCCAGTCTCTTGTCCTACTGTTTTGTGATGAATCAGTGTTAACCTCAAAATCCCATACCCTAATGGTAAGGTGATTACATTAGTAAGAAGCAAGTGCAGGTAGTTTTTCTCTGTGATACGTGTTTTAAACTCATCTAAGATTTGCCCTTTTTTGTGAAATTTTGCCAAATTGGCACAAATCCTTGCCCGTCTTTGTTTGGGACCCTCTTTCCTTGAGGGAGCAGTTTTAAATGCCTGTTCTTCTCTGGTTTTAAAACTGTGCCTTTTCACCTCTTCTTTCTCTTCTAACCTCCCAGGACTGAGAGACATGCTGATGGGCTCTTTCACAGTGAGCTCAGCAAGATGAATGGCAATGCCTACGTGCAGCAGCTAGTCAAACACCTGGTGGGCCTCAAGGAGAGGTAAGGACCAGCCAAAACCACCCCCTGGGGCATGGATGTCTCCAGCGGGAGTTGGGATCTCAGCAATGAGGGGGATGCCCATGGGGCTGAGTCTGCAGCTCCAGAACCAGCCTGAGCACTGGCCTCATCCAGAAGATGCCCAAGATGAAAGGAGACAGAAGAGGAGAAGGGGAGGGATACAGGGCTCCTTGATGGTGGGAAGAGAGACATTGCTGTGTCTTGTGATGTCCCACATCACATGGCTGGGAGGAACAGCCGTTGTACTGTATTTTCCCTGATGCAGGTCCCAGAGGCACTCAGATGGGTTGTTTACCAGTGAATACAGCAAGATGAGAGGAAATGCTCAGGTTCAGAAATTCATTCAAAATCTCATGGGCCGCAAGCGCAGGTAAGAGCTCTGCTTCCTAAGGAATGGGAAGGCAGCTTGGGCCATGCAGGCTGCAGGGAGGCAGGTCTCAGCTCCAAGGAAGGGGGAGTGACATGACCAGTGGTTTGGAAAACTCAAGACAAGGGCAAGTGGGCTGGGGCTTGGTCTCCTCCTTCTAGGTCTCCTCCTCCTCTCCTGCTGTGCAATAGCAGAGATACCCCATCAGCTTGCCCTGCCTGTCACAGCAAACAGAGCAGTTCACAAACCTTCTCACTGAGGCCATTTCTAAGCATAAAACACCATATCTATTGCATATGCATATCAAGCTTAATCCATAGGGTACAAAACTTTACATCAGATCACAGCCTGGGATTTTTTGTTTGCATTTTGATTTAGCCTTTTGGGGGAAATTGTAGATGATTTGCCTACTTCAAATAAAGCACCTGAGAAACTGTTTGTAGATAAATGGGCTCTGTAACAGAATGAGGAAGACCTCTGGGTTTCATAGTACCCACCCATGACTCTGACTGCCAAACTGGGCAAGCTTTAGACATAATCATGTATATGGCCAATATGGGGTCTTCCATCTCACCGAAATACAGGCCAGTAGCTACCACTGAAGCCACAAAAATGAGCACATTATCAGTTATAACATGTGGTGCACTGCGATACAACTGCTGCTGCCCCTGCCACTGATATGAAGGGACGACGTTGCCTGTCTCTGTAGCTGTAGAGGCACAGCTATGGTAAGAGTCGGCAGGTTAACAGAGGATGGACCACGGGGCAGGTTGGTGGGGGTGTGAACTTGCCTTCCAGACAGCAATGCTGCTTTACAGCTGTGGTGGTTGCACTATTTGTTTTTGGTTTTTTTTTTTTTTTTAATTATTATTAATTTTCTTTATCTATCTAAACCAGCTCTCCAGACCCAGTCAACACAGATGTGCAGGGGAGAGAGGAAGAAAACAGCCATGAAGAACTTTGCTTTATGTGGTTGTACCAGAGTTTTCTAAACACCAGGTATGTGGGACAGATTTGTCACCTCTATGGTGCTGATCACCACAGTATTGAAGCTGAAAGAGGACTTTCAGTAACTTGTAAATGCCCAGTTTTTGCCCCAAGTGCAGAAGTCTGATGTAATGCAGCAGATCAGAAGGGCTCAGCTGATATCCTCAAAAATAACCTCAAAAAGGGGAAGGGTTGAAGATTTATTAAATTGTCCATATTTTAAAATCACTTCTGCCTTATTCCCCACCAGCTTGTGAGGCACTGTCTCGGGGACTGTCATTGCTGAATTGCAGCCCTCCATCAAACAGTTTTGTACCTCCCGTCACTCTGCCAGCAGTCATGCTCCCAGGGGTGGTTTGCAGAGCTAGAAAAGCAAATGCTTTAGTCTAACTGCAAGGTGGCATGTGGCTGTGTGCAATCTCAGTTGATTTCTGTGCCTGCATTCCTGGTAATCTCTAATTCTGCTTGCCAAGCCCACCTGGCACTCAGTTTTGCCTTACCTAAAGCAAAGCTGGCATTGAGATTTGCAGCTAAGAAGTGCCATATAAAAGCAACTTATTAAAAATAATAAAACCCAGGGAAATGAAATAATATCTTTTTCTAATTATAGAGTTGTCATCCTGAACTGAAACAATTGTTTGACCTATTAGGAAACCTGATCTAACAATTAAAATAGAAAGCCTTTGCTACCCTGTCAAAAGCACACCTCAGGATGGGCTGTCCCAGCATCTGGACATTGTCTCTTCCTAGTTACCAACCACTTTCAATTAGACATCTCACTGTTAAATCACTAAAACTAGGAGGAACAAGCTGGCCCTTAGTACCTCTTGTCCACGTTGTGTAGAATAAATGGGAAAGGTAACACTAATCAGCTTGCCTGTGCATTTGTGGGGTGCCTGCTGCAGGCAGCCATGATCTGGGTCCTTCTATCATACATCTGCTCCTTGGAGTCATCTTTGAATTTTACAAGGTGACCTTGTCACACTTTCTGCAGTCCATGCCCCCAGGAATAACAAACTATTGCTCATTTTTTTCCCTCCCAACAGCCACTCGGACGATGATGCCAGGGAAGCTGCTGCAATTACCAGCCAGTACATTTGCCCCATCTCTAAGCAGCTGGTTGCTGACATGATGGAAGATACAGGCAGTTTTGACTGAAGGTGAAGGGAAAGAAACAGCCAAGGAGATGGCTTTGCATGTGTATAGCCTTGAAAATAAACAAGGAAGCTATTGAATTTGCTTAGGAAAAACTCTCGAGATCAGCAAATAAAAAAGTATTCTAGAAAGCAGCCAAAATCCAATAAAACCTCTTAGATTATCAAGAGTGAAATGTCACTGTGAACTGGTGTCAGTAGGTGGAGCCTGAATAAAGCACATCACTTCCACTTTGTGTTAGCCCCTGGCTGCCTGCTTCGGAAGTCGAAGATTTGTTAGCTATGCCTGTGCTTTGGCTACGCTGTGGTAAACAGTAATAAGGGTGGTACCGTTACTGGGTGTTGAACCATTAGGAGTGCAGAGGTGGGAGGAGAAGCATTTTGCCAGGCTTCCCTGACATGAGGCATGTTGGGACTAGCCGGAGTCTCTAGACGCACCTTCCGTAGCTGGGACTCAGCACTGCCCACAATCCCGCTGTATGAAGAGGCCAGCATCGGGGACTCCTTTAGCAGAAACTTAGCCAGGTGCTAGATTTAATTGCAAAGACATGTACTGAGAGTTACGCAACATAGATACTCACTCTAAATATTGTTTCCACTCCATTCTGCCCCTGTATTACTGGCCCAGCTTTCCCATAGCCACTAAAGACAAAGCTCCACTAGAGGGAATTTTATCCCTGCACCACGCTGCCTGGCAGATTCCCTCCCCTGATAGAACAGCAACTCCACCTTTCTTGTAAAACCAAGAGATTTTGAAGAGCAGCGCTTAAATAAGGCATCTTCAGCTGCAATCATGTGTGCCCACTCCAGAACTGCTCAGTCCATCCTGCACCATCAGTTTTCACCTTTTATGATGTACCTGACATCTGCAAAGATGCTAGTCCCTCTCAAATGTTCATCTAAGCACCCATTCCTTCACTATGATGCTGAAACGCTGTTCTCATGGACCTTGGCATTCGTTTATTTTGGTCCATAGGAAATCTATGCTAGGAAACTGATCTCTTGGATGACTACTGAAAGGAATGTTTACACTCTGTATTTTGTCAAGCCACTAATGGCCATCTGGCTAAAATGCAGCTGCTGAAAGCTTTGTGAAATCAACTGGGAATTTAAAAGGAGCAGTGAGAACAGCTGTCCCCTTTCTCCTCCTACCCAATGGGTAAGTTGAAAACAATGGATTTTCTTTGCCTAAGTGGCCAAATGCCTTGCCACACGATATTTGGCTTGGAAAAATTTACACAGGACAAGACAGCAGAATAGCATGCTATTGAGGCTTCAGGAAGCTGCTGAGATGTAAATAATGGGAACCTGGATGGAGATTCTCTTGAGCATCCCTACAAAGAACCACTGCTGTCACTGGTAGAAGGGGACATACATTGTCCCTACAAAGTTTCTGTGTAATCACTGGGCTGCAGCTGAGCCCAGTCACTGTCTCTGGATCCACTCTGCGCACCTTGCGAGGGTACTGTAGGGTGGTTGGGAATAACAAGATTGTCTCAGAAACATAACTGATTATCTCAACCCACGGACTTACTCAGGGCCTAGCTCTTTCCTTTACCATCCATACAAAAGAGCAACCAAGATGGCTTTGCCTTCATGAAACCTTTGCCGTTTCCAGCTATAAAGATAAGACATTTGGCTTTTTAATTATTATTTTTTTAAATCTATTTCTCAGGAACAACATGACAAACGCAACTAGAAGAGAGAAACTGTAAGTCATAGGCAGGAGAGCAAACCGATTATAAAAGGGAATGTGGGCCATGCAGAAAAAGCCTGGCTAAAATCAATAAAATACAGAGGGTATAGTAGCATCATTATGCCTTTTCCCAGGAAGTGATCTGACCAAAACAAACCCTGTCTCTGGCACATCAGAAACATAATTTTGCCCACTTCCTCCCTACTGGGAGAGGCTGGAATATACAGACAGCTTCCTGAATGTCAACCTTTGTCCTCCTTCATGCTCATGCTCATCTCAGGTGGCTTGGCTCTGAATTCTGAAATGCTTCAAATATATCCTTGCTCCTACATAGAGAGTTTAGGATAGGAAAGACCCAGGAACAAAATAGAAACAGGAATTTATATGTTATCATGTTCCGTGACTGGTAAATATCTTTCAATTAGTCATCCAATGAGGCAAAGAGGCAAAGGTTGAACTGCAGCAATCCACTCCAGCCAGCCAATGTTTCTTACCTTTTTTGAAACAGTGAACACAGAAGACGGCACTGGGAAAAACAGGGAGAGAAAAGGATCATCTTAATCAGAAACGGGAATTTTTTCAACAACTGGCAACTCACCATGGCTGTTTCTCACTGGCTCCTCACTTCTGTGCTCCTGCTGCTGCTCTTCATAACACAGGTTTCAGCACAGCAACAAGGTAAGCTCTTGCAGGAGGTCCATGACCACAGAGGAATAACCCCCATGGCAGCAGGTTGCACCATTATGGGTGGGAGATGTTTACACTCTTGCTCTGAGACAGCTTTCTTCAATGACCTTCTCTCCAATGGTAAACAGAGGGGTCTCAGGTCTCACATCTCACCCAACTCTGTCACAATGTGAATCCTTGGGCAATTTTATGTCTTATTTGTATGTTTTTCCAGGATGTTCTGTCAATAATAGCAAACCAAGCGTTTATGAAAATAACCCTCCTGGCTATGTGGTGACCACTATCCATTTGGAACCAGGCTTCACTGTAATGATTGATCCTACTTCCCCCGATGTCAGTTTTTTCACTATACAGGGGACCGAGCTGCAGCTGAGCCGAAGCGTGGACTATGAGGTAAGCCTTTAGTTGGCAGGCTGTAAGGGTAAGATGGATAATGCTGGGATGCAATGAGTTTCAGCCTGGGGTCTTGGACTTCCAGGAATTCATAACCTGTTTCTAAAGGATCTCGGAAATAACTTTGACAAATAAACCTATTTCAGTTGGGTTTGAGTTCACTGCTTGGGAGGTAAGCCCTTCCACGAGCTGAATATAGGGAGGAGAGGATGCATGGTATGCCTTCCTTCAATGAGTCTGTATGAATTGAAGTGATGGGAGGCTTTAAAACCAAAAATGTGACAACTGCAGTGTCCAGAGCTCTACAGGACTCAAGTAAAATGATCCCTGTTCACCTGTAGAAAACACAGCTCTGAGCAGCAAAGTGACCTTGTGTGAAGCATAAAGGCAGTATAAAAGGTCAGTGTGTTCAGTAGGTTGCTGCTAAATTATTTTACCATCCTGCAGCACTCTGTACACAGCCACAAGCGTCCTTAAGCTTCCTTTCCCCTACTGTAACAACCCACATTTATTTGAGTGAAGAACAGCAGAGATAACACCCTGCAGGCAACACTGTACTTGTTGGGTGGTACATTTCTCTTTCATTCAATTTAAAAAGAAATCTGTTTGAATTCACCTGAAGTGTGAGAAAATGCCCGATTAGCTCTGCCAATATGTTACACGAATCACAGGGAGAGAAGCTGGAAGATTGGTCTGCTTTGACTCCATCATAAACAAGATCCTAGCACTGATGGGTGGCTGTAAAGGAAAGAAAGACAAAGTTAGATATGCCTGAAAACAAGATAAAGCCCAGCAGCATTTCTGATTCAACAATGTGTGTATTTGTCTCATTTACTTTAGAAAGAGTTAGTACATTTTGGCTTGTTTCCACAATGGCTGGATTTTTGTTTTTGCATACAGAAAGACACCTTGCTGATGGTGTACCTGATTTGTCGGAACACTGCTGGGCAGGTGAGTGCTTTTCCAAACACTCAGCCTTGTTACAAGGTACTGCAGGACACCATGTACTTCCCTCTGCTCTTCTGAGTCCACAGACCAGGATCAGAAGATGTCCTTTTCTTTGCAGATGTACACACTCCTCTTTACAGTCAAAAAGAGAGTGCCCAAGGCTCTGCAAATGGGGAGAGGGTGGGAACAAAACCCACAACCCCCTCCAAACCGTGGGCTGGCTGCAAACCCAGCCCCATCCAGCTGTGCTCCTTACGCCATCCCCTCTGGTCACTCTGCTAATCAGGATCAGCCTCTAACAGTCTTATTTTTGTATTTGATTCTCTTGCTTTACCCTTTCTACAGAGCGATTATTTGGAAATTCTTGTGACCATTCTCAACATGAACGATAACAGCCCAGTGTTTAAGCAAACAAATCTCACCGAAGTTGTTCCTGAGGTAAGCGTTTTATGGAAGTGAAGAGGGCACTGGGTTACCCAGTGCTGTGGGACTAAGGAAGGCTTAGCAGGGAGAAGTCTTCAGCCCATTTCACAATGAAAATAACCACAGCAACTTTGTTTCAGGATACAAAAGTGAATGCAACCATTGTAGCCCGTGAAGATTTAAGCGCTAGTGATGCTGACCTGGACACCATCTTTTATGAACTCACAACAATAGTGCCGGTGAGCATCTTTGTTTTTTGGGGAAAAAAACAGTAGCTCTAGAGAAGCCTTTGTGTTTAATTCAGAGGAGTCCCAACTTTGAGGCTAATTTAGTTCTCTGACAGGAAGAGGTACATCTTTTGCAAAAACCAGACGTTGGTTTGGTTAGCAGAACAGAGCAATCGACATTGCAGGTATTGAATTCTTTTACTGCTCACACTTTTATTACACTGTACAAATTAAACTTGCATCTAGGATATTCTGAGCCATATGATCCAGGGAAGTCCTGTTGGGATGGTATGTAAACATATCAGGGAGACCTTTGTACCTCACAGAGTTCAGGACTGCACTGAGCCAGATAGGGAAAGAGTTTGCCAACAGTGTCCATGCAGAGCGGAGAGAACATGAGCTGCCCAAGGTCACACAAAAAGTCTTTGTCCGAGCCAAAGACAGACTCCACTTTCCCCAGGTCCCAGTTTAGTGCCTTAGTTTATTTGCTCTAAGGGGTTTGCTTGGTAACATGGGAAATGAATTGTATGCATTAGTTAAATTGGTGCCAGCCTAGAGTGCAAGGGCTTGCTAGAAACAAAAAAACCCCCAGAAATTAAAGAGAAAACCAAAATGTATATTTACAGTTTTTAAAAGCATTGTGGAATGAGCAAGCAGGGTCTGACATGCTGCCTCCATTACCTCCATAACCCCAGAGATTTTAAGGGTTGTGAACAGAAACCACAAGTTTTTGAATTTCAGCTCTGGGACCAGACTTTGCACTCACATTGGTGTAAATCCAGAGAGATTTAGAAATTCAGAGAAATTCTAGTCAAGACATAAGATGAAAGGAGAACGAAAGCAAGTGCAGAATATTATAGAGTAAAATGCAACATACGTTATTTCAATTTGGCTTTACAGTTGCTTCCAAAGTTCAGCTGTGTTAGGCTAAGGCAAGTGATGTTGCCAACTCTCAGAGGCTGAGCCATCTTTGGTCTGTTTTGTGCATGGATGTGAGATTGCTTGGCTGTCATGGACCCAAAATCAAGGATTGTTGGCAATATGTTGAGTGTAGGAAATAAATGAGGTGAAAGACTTCATTCGGTACCTGCTGAGCAGGTAGGCAGGCAAAGCAGGGGATCTTGCAGAAGAAAATTCACAGGAACATGAACAAACCTTTCTGACAAGCCAGGCAACTCCATTGTGCAATACCAGAGATTAAATAGATCTGGCATTCTCACGCTGCCCACCATGCCACCCCGCCTGTCCAGGTCCCCAGGATTAAAGATCTGATTGGGATGACAAGCACAGCAATGAACAGTATTTTGAACATGTCTGTGATTGAATCTGCTAATACGGTTTTTTCTTTTCCCCCTGCCAGGGCACAGATGGTTATTTTGCCATAAAAGGAGTTAATAACCCAGAAATCTATTTACAAAAAGCATTGGACTATGAGAAATTTAAATTGACAACATTGGTCTTGTATGCAAGGGTAAGTTCTTTAGAAGGAACAAAATGCCATGTTTGCCCCAGTCTCTCTTAACTGAAAGGTAAGTCTGAATGGGAGATCTCTGGGATGGCAGGAGGGAGGGTGGATACTGGGGGGTGAATTTGGAACAGCCTTCCACCCTCCATAATTACACAGTGACAAGCTTGCATTCAGTCAACCTTTCTCAGCAGAATGAGATAATTCATTGCTTCAGCTAATCTCATATAAACTGCTAAGCCTTAGGCAGAATGGGGTTAAACCAGCTAAAAGGTCCTGGGCCACTTGCTTTTGCAGATGGGTTCTTCTTTTGGCAATAAAACTTGCATCTCAAGTATGCTTTGCCTTTGGGTACAGGACAGGCCTGTGGGCAGCATTGACACCACCAACACAGCTACTGCAACAATAAACATATTTATTGAACAAGCTGACACCAGATCACCCTGGTTCCTACCCTGTACCTTCATTAACATGGACAATAGCATTTGTATCAGCAGCCCCTATACTGGGAGGGTCAATATCTCCGAAATGTCGGTAAGTAGGCATGATCAAACAGGATCCTTGATGCTATTCTCAAACAATATCCAGATGCTATTCCCAGTGGGTAGTGCCACATAATTTCCATGAGCTTGTGCTGATCTCCAGTCATAAGTGCAGATGATTCAGCATGACAGGGAGCCTTCATCACCCTGGAAAGCAGAGGTTCCCCCACTCCAAGCAGCATGGCTTGTCCTTGTTCCTGCAGCACATGACAGGAGAGGCAAGAGCTGGAAAACCCTTTGCTCTAGGCTGTCTCACCTCTGCCCTGTTACAGCCACCTCCCAGCAGTAAATGCCATTCTGCCCAGACAAAACCACCAGAGCCATACTGGGAGGGGAGAATGGATCAAATGCTAATTTGGCGCTGTAGTGTGGTATGTAATGCTTTGCCTTGTTATTGCAGACAGAACCACTCATCCTAGAGCCGGGGCCTATCTATGCTATTGATCCTGACTACAGTATAAATGAAAAAATTGTCTACAGTATTGTTGGTGGTGAGTAGAAGTTGTCACCTTCCACAAACTGCATTGCTCATATATCCCCTACATTACCTGCCAAGAGGAGTTACCCTTCACAGCACTTGAGAGTTAAGGGCTTAGGGATTTGCCCCTCTGTTTCTGCCTCAGAAACATAACTAGATCCACAGATATTGTGGATTAAGTACAAGAAAAGGACTGTGCAGAGAGGAAGAAAAAGAGAATTACAGTCCCACAAATCAATCTCAATGAAATCTGTTTCAAAAGGACTTTGTTTTTTTGGGAGACATGTTTTATCTTTAAGGTTTTATACTTGATTTTGCCAGTCTGGTCACACCACTTTCATTCAGTCTTTGAGCTGAACCTATAATTCCCACATCATCAGCATAATTTTAATTAATTGCCAAGAATTATGTTTTTATTCCCCAGCACATTGCCACTATCTAATCTGTCTTGTTTTAGTCTTGATTTCAAAAATATTACTTGATTACAGTCAACTGATTGCCCAGTCATTGACTGGACCATTTATTTAATTCAAAGGATGTTATTTTTTTTAACAATAGTGGGATTTTGAATAACTATCAAGGCAAAGGTAGATCATATTGGTCAGGTGGAGTGATTATTTGTTCATCTCCCTTTACCTATGCCACATGGTACCACATCTGTGAATATCCTCCTGATAATAAATACCTTAAAGAACCTTAAATTCTGCTGGCATTTTGGATGTAGTGTGGCCTCCCTACTCCACAGTCAATAGGGAGCCCCAGGCTTGGGGACCCTTGTCTAAATACAGCCCACAGTGTCTCAGAGTGAGGAAGATAAGATCACTAAAAATTTTGCTTATATTTTAACATATATCCAACATAGATGTTTTTATGGTTCAAATACAGATTAGAGATGTAGGAAGCTGATTTCTACCCCTACATCAATACAAGAAGGTTTTTGTGTCTAGGCTCCTTTTGTAGTCAGTAGAGAGAAATAAGCATTTCCAGAGCAGAATGCAGTTCACATGGATGCCAGTGTTCACAGTAAGTTGGATAAAACATGCACTGAGATGACATTTTCTCTTCACAATATGGGTAACAAGATCAGGTAGAGATGTCTCTCCTTTAGATGCCAAGAGCTATTCGAGAAAAATCTCCACCCAAATATTCTTTGTAGATTGGTTTCTTGCCTTTAAAATAGGAATAATCCTTTCCTTATCTCTCCTGAAGTGCAGTATGGGTTCAGTTAGGGTTTGGGTTCAGGTTAGGGAACTGGAGACCTCCAGTCCTCAAATTGCCCCAGAGTCTAGGCTCTAGGCATTTAGCAGAATTTAAGCTGGCTATATCTGGGTCTAGGCACTGGAATGCAAAGCTTTGCTGCCTCATCTAGTTGGGTTCACACACATCTTCTCAATGCTTTTTGTCTGTTGAGTCCCTCTGAATCCCTGGCCAGCACTCCCAGCCCTTGGAGCAGCCAGACAGGCAAGGAAAACAGCATTATGCCCTGGGGGTATTGTCACTAAGATGTGAAAAAATGAGTCAACGAGCTCCAGGTCACTTTATGAAGGCATCTGATGGTTGAATGGTCTTTCCGTTTTCTTTAGGGGATACAGACAAAGTATTCTCAGTGGATGCAGACACAGGGAATCTAACTATGAACAAAGCAGCAACTTCCCCAGACTCGTACCTACTGCAAGTCATGGTAAGTCTGATAATATTGCAGAAAACAACCCAGCATAGCTGGCTTTCTAGGAAGCAGCAGTCTTGATGTGACATTAATTACATTAATAATTAAAGGTAACACGGTTACACCCTTTCTTTTGGAAGGGCCTAGTATTAGACCAGTGACTTATGCCAACTTAAATGCAAAGCTCTTGCTGAAGTTAAGAGGCATTTTCCCTTATGTGTGGGTTGCAACATCAAAGCAAATTAACGGAATGGCTGTATCTTGCTGAGTTGAAAGTATGGAGGAGCATAACTGGAAGGCTTTCTTGAGGCATGACTGGAGCTTGTGTTACAGTAGTTAATGTAACTCAACCCTAGAGACAAGCTGCTCTTTTGGCTACAGCTCAAGAAGAAAGGAGGGAGCTGAAAAGCACCCAGGAAGATGTGGACTCTAAGGCAGTAACTGAACTGACCCAAACCCTCATGAAGATGAGCAGACTTGTCTGCTGGTGCTGGAATCTCACTGCTTTGTACTGGAGCATGGCAATTTGTCCAGACGTGGGCCTTATGGAGGGCAATATCTAGACTTTGGTCTAGACCAACACTGTGGGGAGGGCCAACAGCAGAAGCCAGCCAAAACACAAGGACTCCAAACCATAAGGCCACTTGTGATAGGCCAGGCTCAAAGCTCACTGAAAATGTTGGAAGGAACCCCATGGATTGCAATGGGCTTCAGAACAACTTATCCTTTTGTGTCTCATCACTAATAGGAAAAGGCTAGCATCTCTCTCTCTTTCTGTTTCTCTCCAGGCCACCCAGGTCAACAACATTCAGAAATACTCTGTAGTCAGTGTAGAGATTAAGGTCATCAATAAAAGTGATTATCCACCGTACTTTGAGAGCAGAATCTACAACGGGACAGTATTTGTTGGTCTGGCCCCGAGAAGCTTTGTCTTCCAAGCTGGTGATCCTTCAAGCCCCCTGATGATAACAGCAGTGGATGATGATTTCCCTAATGTAAGAAACTGAAAATGCACTGCATTCTTTCTTACTGCTTCAGGCTTAAAGCAGGATTAGAAAACATGAGGAAGGGGGCATGGGGAGAGGCAAACACATGTTTTCCTCTAGTATTCCATACTATGTTTCCCTGGAAATTCCACATAGATCAGAACTGCTTATGGTGTGATGCAATGTGGAAAAGCTGCTGGACTTCTCTCTTTCAAAAGCCAGTCCCACACAGATCTCTCTAGGTAAGCTGATCCACTGCAAAACAGCATGCTGAGTAAAGCTCAGGGATAGAAAATACTGTGAATAGGTCCAGATCTGAATTAGGGCTGGGTGAAGTTTTTCCTTGGCAGGATCCCAGGCAGAGTTGTCCTCTCTCTGCCAGGTCAAGGAGAGCTATTTGTGGACTGGCATGGGAAGAGAAGCCAGTCCAAAGACAGCAGACTAGCAAGGACCTGCAGTCCTGTGCTGGAAATTGTTAACCTTCTCCCTGTAAGGACTCATTTTGAGAGAGCCATTTTTAAACAACATACGGGCAGAAGGGGAAGAGATTTACTGACCATCCATTCCCATCCTGCCCTATTAAATAAAGAAAAAAGTGCTAGTTTTATTGTTGCTAAGGCTTCCATAAGAAGACTGGGGACCTAGTAGAGGAATAACAACCTAGACACAAATGAAAAAATTATGCAGACCTCAGCACAAGTATTACTCTCCATGTACATCCCCCTTTGGCACTGTATTAAAAGCAGAACTGATCAAATTTACAAGATCCCTTGCATAAATGTGTTTTGCTTAGGCAAATATTAAAGATACCAAAACAAGCAGGGTAAGACTTTGGATTTTTTTGGAGGCAACACTTTCAGGATACATTCTTGAACTCTGAGCAACAAGGTGAACGCACTTGAGTTCAACCTTTCTCACCTCCTCAGTCCAGATTTATTTTTTGCACTATACACCTGCTCATACTTCAAGTGTATTTCACAAGTCCTGCCAATGGGTTGTTACGAAGATACATGCAAAACACAGACTGTGGTTTAATCCTTTGTTCTTCTGGCTTTTCAGAAAGTCAACCCAAACATTGAGTACTACATAAAAAACAGCACTGACTTCATTGCAACTAAAGATGGACTCATCCTGACAAATGTGATGCTGCAGTCGCCAGGAACTGTAACCATTGAGGTAGGACAACTTTGTTCATTATCTTGCCAGGATCATGGAAGGAAGGGGTGGTTTCTAGTAGAGAAGCACCAAGGGTGGAATTCCATTAGGTAAGGGATATAATGAAAGGACAGTTCTTGCCCCAACCATTTCTGTCATAAACTTATAGGGATGGAGGGAGGTGAAGTAATACCAAATTTACCTATGTGATTCAGGCTACATCTGGCGCTAGCTGTGAAAGTTTCTCCAGTCCTGTGGAAGATATCATTGGAGACAAGCAAAAAGTCAACTGGGGAGATTTTAGGAGCCTCTCTCCCACACTCTGATTCTGATTAACAAAAAACGGAGGGTGACCAAGTGGGTAGGATATTGATGTGTAGGTATGGGTAGGGTATGATTGCTGGCATATACCCCAGCTCTAAAGGCTACAGCTCCAAACTTGGAAATCCTTTGGTAAATCCAGTACATTTTTTCTCAGGTCAAAGGAGGCAGTTAATAACTTCGGACGTTTTAAGGACCTAGATGTTCACTTTGTCCATCTGCCTGCCAGTGGCAACTGTCTCCCTTAAGACTTGCCTAGCACAATGCCATGCCCTGGGGAGCTATCTATCTGAACCAGTTTGACGATAGTGTTATTTTAGCTACACAAGCAGGGCAGGCAGAGGTGCCAATACATATTGCTGCCTGCCCTGCACTACCTCATTATCTGTGTACACCACTGTGCTGCAAAGCTGTACACAAATGATGCACTTGGTTTTGGCCCAGGACAGGGAATCTTCAAACTCTTTCCTCTGTGACCAGATTGTCCAGCTACAATGGAAGGCTATTGTGAGGATGTGGTGAGAATACAGACAATGTATTTTGTCCACAAAGGGCCCACCACATACTTTGAGAGTGAGCTGGAGATCTAGGAAGTCCCTAAGCTATCTCTTTCCCATGTTCACATAGGCTGTTGGAAAAGATACGGTGAGCCTGCAGGAGGCGAGCACTGTAATCATGGTGGAGGTCATCCTTACCACAGGTAGGCTGGGTGTCTCTTCTGCTTTGTGGAGATGACTGGGGAGTCTTTTCCACTTCTGTGGGCAAACTGGCAATGACAAGTCACCCACTGAAATTTGTGGACCTCAGCTGAAGCCAACCCCATACTACAGGAGGTTCTGCAGTGACAGATAAGAGAGACAACACTCAAACAACATCTTTATGATGTGGTCACCACACGCCTCAAACAGCCTCCTGTGACTTTAAATAGTGCTGTGTATTGTAGTGTCTTTCCTTGTTATTCCAAAGCTAAATCTGGGGTTGCTTCATGCTGTTTTGTGCTTCAGAAATAACCCAGGATGTCTTATCATGGCAAAGAACAGTTGCCCTGACACCTTGGTACATCATTGCTCCTTTTTACCCAAAAATAGAGAAAACTGCAACATTATTTCCTGTCTTATGCAGAGCAGACAGAAGTTGGCACACCCCCACAAAGCCAGGCTTCCTCTTAAGCCAAGGCATTTTCTACTCAGGTCAGGTCAAGGTCTTATACTCCAAGATTTTAAGGTCTTACCAGGAGAAATGACCCATGAGAAGTAAGACAGCCACGAGGCTACATACATAACCCTCCAGCTATCATTTGGCTTTGTTGACATAAAAATAGCTTACACTTGCATACTTCTTAGAAATGGCTCTCCAATAGATCTTATAAATCAGTTAGAGTTAAAGCTTATGAAACTTCCTATGCTTTGGATTAAGATGAACCAATATAATGCATTTTCACATGAGGATAGGCAGATAATGCCCAGACTCCATTGGTTTCTGCATGATGATGTATGATTGAAGTTCCCAGTTGGGGTCTTCCATTACTTCATCCTCTTATCAGCATCATAGTGGGGATTTCTGGAGGAAAAAAACCAATGGGCTCCTGGGTGTAAATTTGGATTCCCTAAAGGTAGTGTCACTTCACAGCTAAAAACACTGGCTGCGTAAAAACCACCTAACCCAATTTAAGGGCACAGTCCAGCTCAGCAGAAAGCTAGATCAAGTGTCAGTACACAGAGCTACAAATGCTCCAAACAGATATACCAACAGTTCTATGCAACTTTTAAATGTTGTCCTTGCTATTTAAACCACACAAAATAATGATGCTGGTGACTATGCAAAAAAGTAGATTGAAATTACACTGAATGGCTCAGAGCCTATGAGAGGAATTGTGCTTTATTCTATACTATAGCCAGCACCCAGGAATGGCCTAAACAGAGCTGAGATTACCATTTTCCTGGCCAATGTGTAGGATATTTAACCCTCAACTCTAAGAGGTGGTGTTAAGGAATGTGCATGCAACAGGTTGGAGAATGCTTTACTGAGTGTTGCAACATCCAGGGAGAAACTAGAGTAGTTTTTAATATACTCTCCTTCTGGGAAGTGGTAACTGTACATTGGCTTCTGGTTTCTGAGACATCGGTACTGGAGCCAGCTCACATGGATCTCAAGGTGAGTCATTCCACCAGGCTGTGCTAGCTTTCACAGGGGCACTGTGTGCTGCACAGCACAGAAGGAGTTAAGGGTGGTGGAGTTTCACATCAGCTCTGTGGGCTGTGACTTCCTAGGAGACATGATTAAGAAACAAAAATTCATTGACGTCCTAAACCCTCACCAATGTATTAATGATAAACTGAGGGTGCAATCAAATGAGAAAGGAATACTCAAAGTCCATTGTCACAAACAGGTCAGCAGGAGAACAAAACTTTCATTAATCATTAAACTTTAAAGAGACTAATTTACACTACAAAATGAAGCTGGAAAACTCAAAAATAAAGAATCCCACTGATAACAACAAGCAAAGCTGGTTAATCCTGAGGAAGTTACTGTCTTTCAACTATAATGTTGCTCTCCATAAAAATATGCTTACACTGACCAGTGGCTGAAAGCATAAGCCACTCCTGAGAAGGCTGGTGTACAGCAACAAAAGGGCAAGAAAGGGTTTCCTGTCCTGGGGACCTTGTAATGCTTTTTTTTTTCCTATTATGCTTTTTTATTTGCTACGTTAATGTGCTCATCAGTATCAGAGGTGATCAGATTAAAGGAAGATTTGTATTTTCATACACGTATGTATAAACATACCTAATTTTTGCATGCTGGTGTAAATGGGTGAAGTGGGAAAGTACAAGATCTACCCAGCTTTACTCCATGTAACATATGCTTGCCTAATACAGTCAGATATATATTAGTTTAGTTAAATCATGGGGTAAAAGTCATTGTCCTGTAAATGGATGCTACTTCTACTTCATGTAACTTACTGGAAGTTAAAATATTCTGAGTGGTCACCTTAAAAAACCCCCTGCTTTTAGGACAGCACACAAATGGCCTTCTGTGAGATTAAATATATCACTGTCACATTCTGCAGCATAGCATGCTTCTTTGCCCTTCAAAATTGATTAGAGCTTCTCCCACAATGAAATGTTGTGTTAAACATGCTAGCTGCCATTTTTAGGCTTTGTAACACTGGTTTGTTTTTCTTGTAGCTGTAACCTCCTCTGATAAGATACACACTGCTCAGGATATGGCTATCTTAGGTGGTACATTAGCAGCACTGCTATTAATTGCCTTAGTCTTCCTTGGAGTGATGATATATAAACAGTATGGAAAACCAGTCAAATATCTGATAAGGAAAAAGGTAAGTAAGTGCCTTGTTTGTACCTGAATATCTTAGAAGTAGAAAGTGAGATCTGAGGAGGTTTTAAAGTATGCATGGACTGTCTAAATACTATACATGTTTGTGTGAAGGTGATGAAACACTTGCGCGACAAAGGTAGCATCGCTTTGGTGGTGTTTGCTGTTAAGAGTTCTTTTCTGCCCTCTGAGGCTGGAGCCATGTCATAGACGATGAGCAGACATGGTAAGGAGAGGACCACAGCTCCATGGAGCACAAAATCTAGGATGAATGTGACACATATCAGAGGTAGTCTCTGAAAAACCTGTGTCTGTTATAAACCGGTGTTTATCCTCCCTCTATAGCCAATGGAGAGAAAAGTCCTTTCATATCCTATCCTAATGCCTGGTCTTAGACAGTTGTCTGCACCTGAGCTATTTACCTTTGGCATTCTTAAGTCCCTGGTAGTCTGATTACTTTGAAGTTTAGGGCGTAATTCATCTGACCAGATGTTGGTCTCTGCCTTAGGATGGGACTGTGAGGAGCCTAGACTCCACTGACTACAGCATGAGTCCAGACCACATAGCTCAGGTGAATAACAACAGTCCTTCTGTTTACCTCTGAGTAAGGTAAATCCCACTCCAGAGTAATACCTCAAATGTTTGGGTACAAACAGTATACACTGCTGTTGCTCAGCCCTCCTGGAAAACATACCCTTGCTTATCTGAAAAAATCCAGAAAATGGAGTCAATAAAAAATAGCTGTTTTAGGGAGCTGTATCTTTCCCAGGCTTCAAATAGGTCTAACCTGTAAAACAAGCTGAAGGAGGAGCTCAGTCACTTCAGCCACCCCTTCCCCCCCACCCCTGCCCTGTTTCTTTTCCTTTCACTACAATCACAAGGTGTCTCTCCTCCTCTAGTTCTCCAAGGAAACCTCTGGGGGTTACCAGAACCGATCTTACAAGCAAGATGAACACCCAGATGTGAGCACCAAACAGCATGAGACGTCAGAAAATGGCAGCATCCAGCCAATGACACATGTGCTAGAGCAGCCAGCACTTTCCTTGCCCTTTTCCAATGCAGAAGAAATTAATAGCCTCCCAAATGCTTCTGTAGCTTCCACCATCATCTTTGACCAGGAAGAGAAAGAGAAAGAAATGGAAGAAGAGTCTGAGCATGAGAAAGAAGTGAAGTCTATCCTCAAAACAGACAGGCATGTGGCAGATGATGGCTACAAAGCTGTGTGGTTTAAGACTGATGTGGATCCAGATGCTGGAGAGAGGGTTGAAGTGATTGAGGACAGTGCAGCAGATGGCGATGATGACAGTGACCAAGACCTGCAGAATAATGAGGAGGAGGAAGACAATTATGACAAGGATGATCATCACAGAGGGCTGGGAGTGTCCTTTCCCTCGGAGAGCTCATCATTCCCACCTAAAGAAGTGATAGTTGACATGTCTCGCACAGATGGAGTGACAGAAGATGACAGTGACCTATAACAGAAATACGCCTGCACTTCTGCCAAAAAAATGGGGAATCTCAGCTGCTTTGCTGACCTGAAGCCCATCTTTCTGCTCAGGGGGGAAACTGGAACACAGGAGGGCGAGGTTGCCTGTCCGTCTTGTCTGAATGCAGCGGTTAAAGCTGGAAGAGATTACAGATAATTCAACCTTTTAGGGAGACCTTGAAATATCATGTAGGACTTTGGGTTGGGGGAACACATGTCTCATCTCACCACCTTCCTGCCTGTTCCCCTTGGGACCCCTTACATCACATTTCCCAAACAGGTTGCAGGTACAACAGAGATGTAGCTGAACTAACTTTGAAGCAGTTAGCCCAGCTTGTAGTAGCAATTTAGTTACACAACGCAGTGTTCATCTCTTCTTGGTGGGTAAATAAGCTAGCACTGACTGCTTGGCTTTTCCCTTTAGGGTGTTACAATTTGATGCCAGCTGCAGGCATAAGCCAGTGCAAGTCACCCTGACCCTGCAGTTGCTATTATGACTGTATCCAGGAGCTCACTTCAGGGCTTGGCTCTGCTCTGTGCCATGCCAGACTCTGTGCTCCCAGCACAAGCAGCTGGCATGTGCCACCATGGTCCTCGTCCTGCCAGCAGCCAGGAGTTTACATGCTCAGGGGCTGCTGTATCCTCTATCACTGGTAAGCAAGGAATGATCACATGTTCTTTACTGAAGGACTTTGTAATCAATTTTTCCATGTCATAAAATCACTAATTGTGCAGTACTTCTTTAGTTGTCTGTCTCCTATCTGTCAGGGAAATAAAGAGCTCCTGCCAGGACTTGCCTACAAAATGCCAGGGGTATTTCCAGCTCTCTGGGCTTTTGGCAGCAATGGGTATTATCCCAGAGGTGCTGGATGTGGGGTCAGCACGTTGTTTCCCATTGTTTCCCTTGTCCAACAGGGCTCAAGGTGTCCCTTTTGTCATTGCTGCTAAAGGTGGAGGTCAGCATTGCCTCCAAGTGCCAGATGTCACCACCATTTCTCTGCTCCCCTCTTGTCTCAGGTGCCAAGCCCTTTGCATACCACTTTTCTCCATTCATAAGGAGCCCAGCAGGCTCTTTTGCTGGTAAAATACCATCTTTCAAGCTTCACCTAGAGCCGAGATGCAGCCTGAGAGCAGGGGTAGTTTGCCGAGAGCAAGTCAGCTCTGCTGTGCTCAGTTTATGAGTCCACGCTTGAACTAGAAAGCCTGCAAAAAAAATGACTTCATTGGGTGACAGCACCATTGTGTGTTGGACCACCATCCTCCCTCAATCCTCCCTCATCTTTCAGCAATATTATCTTCAGTTATGGTCCTGCCCCAATTCAGCAAAGTGAGTGCACCACTTCCAGGCAGCGTGGGGAGTAAAGTGTTTGATGCTCTGGTCTAGATTTACACCTCCCATCAACCAATCTCTTCCCCGACCTGGCAACCAAAAGCTGGGCTGATTTCCACTGGCTGAGAATATGGCTGCGTGCATTCGCATCTTCTGATATATCAGCACAAAATTTGTGCTGCTGCTGGTTTTCTCATTTTAGGGCTAGCTACCGAGCAGACATGGACTGTTGAGTGTTTAACCTCCAGTAAAAAGCTCAGGAGCTTTTTTAAAAAAGTAAAAAGACAGGAACGCAGCAGAAGGACCTTGGGCCGCTAATGTTTATCTCACTTTCTTAGCTTAGCCCAGCAGCACAGGATTACAACAAGATAAGTCTCCTGGTAGAGAAGCAAAACCAATAAATACTCCTGCCTTTTCC
>NW_010562643.1:35496-46855 GCF_000687285.1 Phaethon lepturus
CCAAAAAAGCCAATCTCCACATTGCTGCCATTACTGAGATAAACCCTTGAGAGAGAGAAAGCAAAGTACAGCTGCCGGGATCTACATGTACACCAAAGTACATAAATAATCCTGCCTCTTCCTGGATACCAGCAGCCTGGATGGAGCCTGCAATATGTATGTGGGGGCCATGGCACACCATGAGGGTTCAGACACCTGTACTTCACCTTTCCAAGTATGTTGCAAAAGGTCATGGCCTCACAGATGGTAAAGTATATGTTCCTGGTAAGAAGGCAACAGGGCACAAGAAAACCTTTCCTTTCCCTTGCACCATAGTAAGCTTGGGAGCTGTGCTTGAAGTGGCTCTCATCCTTTGAAGGACCCCATAATCTCCGTGATACAAATATCAGCCTGGCATACCCTTTAGTCAGAATGCAGGCACACGAAGCAGAGATATCTATACCGAAGAGGGATCTCATTTTTCCTTCCCAGCATTGTTCAAATCCCGTGGCACTAATTTGACATGCAAAGAAAGTTAGCAACAATTTCCACCATGCTTCACTTGTTCATTCTCTTACTTTTGCGTGAAATTTCAGATTTCACTTAAGGAGTCTGATGTTTCTGGTGTGTTTCCTCCAGGAAATGCCTCTCCTGGGATGGGGCTCAAAGACAAGATCCCTACATGTCTTCTGTTTATCCCATCATAATTTCTGAGAGATATGAATGGTTATAAAGTCTCCCATATCATCCTCCATTACTTGAAGATACCATTAATCAAGAGCATTACATTAAATAACCTAAAATATATTGTGCTAATACAGACTTAGCAGATCTGCTGGCAGCTAAACCTGAACAGCACCAGCCCTGGACTCCTCAGGCTGATTTGTACAGCTGTTCATCAAAGTACCAAACAGTAGACAGCCTGGCCAGGATTTCCAGGATTTTCCATGGACAGGATTACCTCTAGGCTGGGCATCTCAGCAGTAACTCTACCCAGGTAAAAGAGAAGTGTCTAATTGACAAATTTAAAATCAATTTGAAATTCTATTGAGAAAAATAAAGTCCATTAATGGAAAAATATTCTAATAATATTCATGTTACGTGAATATCAAATGTCAATAAATTCCAGGTATATCTTTAAGATTCATCTTTCAAACACAGAAATTGGAACGGTCCAGTTAAACCAGTCTTTTCATTATGCTCTTCCCTTTCTAGAATCAGCACATACAGACACAGTGTCTGGTATTTTTCAGGGTTATGCTTGTATCCATTTGGAGGAGATGATGTTTTGTAAATATTATGTCTATGGTAGTGGTTGTTGTTGTTGTGAGGAGAGCTAATAAAACTTGGCAGAAGGCAGAGCTCAGCCTCTTCAAGTTTTTGCCTGTTAAAGCCTCCAGATCCTATGTCTTTGTCTCCTATCTTGGGCCTGCCCTGACAGTATTTTTGGTTTAAGAAAATAATTGGAACTGGATAAAAAAATAGCAATGACTGTGAAAAATGGCAAACAAAACGTTTCATTTTTATCTTACTTCTAATGTGTTATGGCTATTTCTGATTTATTTTGTGTTTTTTAATGGAAAATATCTACAACAAAGAAGATTACTGATTTTAAAGAGGAAGAGTATTTTTCCCCTTTCAATCTCACATTATTTTTTGAAAGGAAATTAAGACAAATGTGAAAGGGACAAGAGGAAAATGTAATCTTTTAACTTCAAGTCCATCTGAGATTACAGTGAATCTGGTTGGATTTGTTTGTCTGTTTAGGATGAGAAGGTTGACTAACTTTTTGCATTATTGTACAACAATCATGTTCATTTATAAACATACGTATGAAAAAGAAAAATATACTAAGTGATAGAAATGTTTTTATAAATTTTTTGGATCAGTCAGAAGACTATTGATAAAGCCAAGTAACAAAAAAGTGTTTCAGTAAGTTTTTAAATAAATATCATAGGTTCAGGTATGAATATTATGAGGACCACTATGACTTTTCTGAGACAGGCATAAAATTTCATGCACTAGTTTCTACATGGACCCTTTTATGTGCAGGACTGAAAAGCATATAAGTGCTTAAACTGAAGTATTTTTTTCATGGCAAAGAAGTATCTAAGTACCTTTAAAAACTCATCCTTAAGCTCCAAAGGCATTCAAATGTTTTTGAAAGTTTAACTCTACAGGTAGATTTAAGAAATCTCTTTCACCCCATCCACAATCAGACTTTAATTTTTATTTCTGTACCAGCTTAGAATAATATTTGTTTAATACCTGTTACGCAGACCTATAGAAAGACAAATCTGGTCTTTGATTGGGGCTTTGCAGACGACTGCCTTTCTCTATTGCTTATTTTATCTGACTGTTTTAGTGATGCAAAGATCAGTTAGGGCAAACCACTAAGGAACCAATTACACAGAACTAGGAATCTTCAATGCTTGCTTGCTGGACTTAAAAACTAAATGAAAAAAAGATCCTCAATCTCTAATCATCTCACTGCAGTTTTTCTCCATCGGTCAAAATATTGTCTCAGAAACTCACATTCTTATTGGCTAAAAGACAGAGCGGCAGGAGCAAAAAACTGTCACATAGTGATTATGAAAAGAAGCATTAATTCAAGAATGTGGATTCTCTAAATTTGTGTCAGACTTAAAATATACTAACATACTGCATGTAATGTGGGAATCTGGCTTGGAGAAGGTTGTTTTTTTTTTTCTTCTAATGCAATGCCAGTTGTAAGATCTTTGAAAAAGTATGTTGCAATGTAAACTGTGCAATTATTCTCAGATTTCTTTTCCTTGCAACAGCTTGGAATAAACCTTTGTGATCTAAGGCGAATGAACGCAGGGCACAATTCTAAGGAATTTGGTCCACTGTTAGCATAACCCTGCTTTATCAGGATAAGAAAATTCGCAGTTGTCAACAAATCTGCAGGGGGAAAATAGCAGTTTCTGTCTGACAGTGGTAGATCTGGATTTGAGATTACAGAAATTACAGCAGGAAGTTGAAGGGAGACTGAAATGTATTGCAGAGAAGACACGGCTGCCAAGGGAAGAGGATGCTCGTGACGTTTCTGAGCTTTGAGCACCCTCTTCTGGGGTAACATACACCTTAGCAGTGGCCATTTCATTTTCATTCTTAGCCTCTACAGAGAAAAGAAGCAACGTCCCTTGGCTGCCTTAGAAAACTGTAAAGTTGAATTGAAATCAGCAGAGGCATGCAGATAATTTGAAAAATCAAGTAAAATACAGACATTTGACCTTCAGGAAGTAACAGAAACAAACAAAAAAATTCCCAGGTGTCTGAAAATTCATTTCTGCTAGCCTAAATTCTGTCCCAGTTTGGAACTGAATAACCTCATGGTTTTCATCAATTCTTCATTGGCATAGCTGACAGCAAGTGCATCCTTTTGCCTTTTTTGCCTTCAAGAGAAAAACTGCTTTCGTACCTGGCTAATTAGAGTGCAGAGGACATTTCTTGCTTTAGTTTTGAAGGGATGGAAGACAACTGGAGAGTTATTCTCTTTGTATGTAGGATAGCAGACCTATCTAGCATTTATCTGAAGCAGTAATGAACCCTGATCTCTTCAATCACATAATCCAGAGAAAATTATTTCTGATCTCAAAGAACAACTTCCAAATGATAAAGTCAGCTGCAGAAGACCTGTTTTAAACTGATTTGCCTTCGATATATAATGTCTTTCAGTCTGAAAGGGATCCTTTTTCCTTTAAAAAAAGTAAATTCAATTTTATTCTGGCTTGTACAATTTATTTTCTTAGTAGTTGGTTACTAAGTCGTCATAAAAGTAAGACTGCCATCAGTAGACCTGCAAATGGAAACTTAAAAGAAATAGCATCAACTCCATCATGTGGACTTTAAACAAATTATGGCCTTTAGTTTTTATAAGTATGTATTTTACACAATCAATAGAAACAAAGCAGTCCACCAAACAGATTCAAAGAAACAGATTTGGAACCATAATAAAAACTGAGGCTGCAGAAATGACCTGTAGACAGCAGTGACCCAGTAGCAATACTTAGATAGAAATTATATTTTGGAGAGTACAGTCCCATCTTTTACTCCTAAAAGAGGGAACGATCCAAATGATGGTCGTGGTTACAGCAGCAAAGGCAGTGACTGAAGCAGAGTGAAAGCAAGCACAAAGATTTGGTGGGGGTGGGAAAATCGGCATTGCTCAATTGAAATTGCATTCCTCAATTGAAATTGCCTGTTCTTTCCATATGTGCAAGAAGTTTTCCTCCTAAAGCCTCCTCCCAATGCCTCTTTCCCCTGTTTGTGGCTCAACACAGTCAAATTTTACATTATAAAATCAGAAAGGCACATAAACTCACTGACTTGCATTCAAGATATTGCAAATTTCCTTCACTGCCATCTGACTAGATAAAAATACTGTGTTCTAAGACTTGTGTGTGTAATATGATTAAAAAAAGAAAACTTTGATTCAACTCAAACTTGGAGGACTGTCATCCAAGACAATCACTGTCATAGAAAGCCAGGATTTTCATAAAATTTAAACATTTGTTACTAGGGTCAGCTTAGGGTTATTGCTCATATCTCTATTAGCTGGACATGTTGTGGCACACACATATGGCTCTATATCTGAGCCAGAATTTAGGAATAGAATGAAAACCAGCCCCAATTATAAAAAATAGTACATATTCTCAGAAATATTAATCAGGGCAATATTCAACAACAGGTGATTCACCACACAATTCCATAGTTTGATAAACACATGCTGACCACAACATCCTGATACAAAAGTTCTACTTATAACAACAATGTCAATACCCATCATATGAAAGTCCTACAGAAAAATGTATCTGGAAGGATCAAAATTCAGATGTAAATAATAATCTTAGAAAAACAAGGATTTAGCGTTCAGTCTAAACATGTTAGATCTTAATGTGTTGTACCTTGTTCCTGAGAGCTGGTGAAGATCTTTGCTTTCATTCCTTTTCCTCTTTAAACAGCCTAGATAACAGTCTGTTCTCAAGCTTGGAAAGTGATTATTATAACACAGGTTAGTTCTCTCTGAAACTCCATGAGATGAAGGTCTTGGAGTGCTCCTGTAACACATCAAACAAAAGATCCATTAGAGAAAACATAGTTGCACTCTCACAAAAGATCTCAGCGCTAAATGACTTTCCTAGCTTCTGAATGTTGTGAAGCACCTGTCTTGGGCTAAACCTTTGATTGTCTCTTTGGCAACCCAGTGTCAGCTCTGTTACCCAGTCCTTGAGTTACTGCATTGTAACATTTCTGAAGCATCCTACGTTGTCCCTTGTGTGTAGAATACAAATGAAGATGGATTAATGCTATTAAGCATCATGTTAAAATACTCCATATTTGTAGAAACAGAAAGGTCAAGAGATCACATTATGTGTCATCCTCTACCTGTTTCTTCACAGGCTCTTGGAGGAGCCCAAAAAGAACGAGAAAGAGGCTTTTATCATTACTCTGGGCACATCTGAGTTTTCCTTCATGAACAAGACCTTATACATTGAAAAGTTCAGTTGTGCCATTGTTGTAAGAGCACCATCAGCTCTGTGACAATTTGTGTGCAGGCCACTCATTCGCACAATAGCACACAGCATCTGATTTATGTTAAATAAGGCACAGAGAGGTTGCTGTGATGAATGATAGAGGTTGCAGTTCTATTTTCACCTTGATTTTGTGTAAATTGAGATAAACACTTGTACGATAAATCTTACTGGAATAGCTGAAAAATTTAAGAGACCATATTATGCCTGATGTTATGCTTGGATTTATATATCTTTATGCATACATTATGTATTTTGTTGTAGGATAAGTATGTTAACTGTTCAGGTATAGAAATAATAGATTTATTAGGGGGATATAAGGCCATATATTCCTTTTCGGTATGTCATTAATGCCTATGTAGTGAAGAAGCAATCACCCATCAATGACATGATCACAGTTTGCCTTTAATATAGGCACCCTTTCGCAAAAAAAACCCCACCAACGCAAATATCAGCCTGTGATTATCCTTTGTGTTTACCTTGCATGCTTGCTCTCACAAGAGGAGTCATACCTTTTACTGCTATCATATGAATGCTGTGGAATATCTAAACAGTGAAAGGTAATTAGCACATTTCATCTGTGAGTATGAAAGTTTGATAACTCACAGGCATCACAAGTCTGTGAATTATTAAGGACAGTTGTGAAGAAAAAAAAACACTTTTAACTCATTAAATATTCAATTTTCTTTATGAGAAATATTTTTTTATTGATCACCTTTCCAGTAATAGCAGGCAGCTAATCTATATCACTCATAGGAAATTTTTGTCCATGCGTAAGGCAATTTTTTTTCAGCTGCCTCATATTTCAGTTTTTGCAGATATAGAATACAGAAAAGAGAGAGACATCTATACATTTAAGGCCCTGAAGGTACTGGATTTTATTAAGATCTCAACTTTAATCACTTAAATTAGAGGCAAACAACTAGTCCTAACTCATTTCAGCTAGCCTACACAAGCCAACACTGAAGAGCAACTTTAAACTAGTTTGGGGAGCTGTCAAAGCACTTCAGCCATCTTATTAGGGTGCTAACTCTGAGGACATGCCTATACCATGTAAATAAGGGCAAAGCAGAAAAAAAGGTCTCTCGCTGCACGATCGTGCTCTGGCACTGGAAGCAGTACAGCTGTGTTACTGCAGCCTGTTGGGCTAATTAGTTTTCTCTTTCGATGCTGAGGAAAGAAGGCAATTAACCGGGCTAAGCATCACATTAACACAGCAATAGTGCTTCTGGGGCCTGAGCTAGTACCTCTGTACACGCTCTTTTGTTTGGACCAAGAGGTTACTTGGAGCCACTTTGGGGGTCTCAAACGCTGCATTGTGTTTGACAGGGATACCTGAAAAGTGAGGTTTTCTGTGACAACAAAGCCGAGCTAACGGCTAGCTGCAATGCCGAAAAGAATGCTCCCCCCGGAGAAAATTACAGCATTATCTTCTGTTTTTCTGGCAGGGAAATAACCTGGAGAAATCAGCAGATTTCGGTGGTTAACAGAGCCACTGTGTCAGGACGGACGAGCACCACAGCTGAACAAGACGATGGGAACACATGTGAGCTGGAAAAGGAGGACGCAGGAATGTTCCTTGTGGTGACAGCTGCCTTTTAGGTGAGATTAATGATAATTATAAAATTAATTATGTATTTCTCCCTGCCGGCAGCGCGAGACGCCTCATGGAAACGATAATTCCCATGATGCACCGGTGCGGCAGGGCGGGCTCGGGGCGGAACCAATCAGGCAGGGCGTGGTGAAGGCGATAGCCAATGGGGGAGCAGGCTGACGGCGGTTGGAGTTTGAATTTTGAAGGTGGCTGAGGCAGGGCTGTTGCTACGGTGTGGTGTTCGCGCGCTTGGTGCGTGTGGCTGTGGGCTTTGGCGGGCGCTGCGGGCTGAGGGGAGCTTTCCTCTTCCCTCCAGCCACTGCCAGGGGAGCTTTTTACCCCGGCGTGAGGCAAGAGGGGCTGGGGGTTGCGTCCCGAGGACGAACCGCCATTCTGGAGCTGCGTAGCAAACGGTTTCTCCTTTCTTTGTGCTAGCGGGGAGCCTGCTCTCTCGCGGTGGGGGAGAGTCTCCGCCGCGTCCCTCGTCCCCTCCGGGCGTTGCCTCATCTCCGGGAGGCCGGGGTCGAGGCTCGTCTATGCTACCAGCCCGCTACGGCTACGCGTAGGTGAAGAGCCCGAGGGGCCCGACTCAGTTTACGGTGCTGCCGAGGCTCCCCTCGGCCGGAGTCCGCCGCTCGCCTGCCTCGGAGAGGGTGGTAATCTCGGGGGAAGGAAGGGAGCACGCAGGTGGGGAGGGAAACGGCTTAATTTTAGCAGCCTTTCCTGCTAACGTCACCTGCCTGAGGCTCTTGATTGTAAAGAAATGCTTAGCTCTTGTTTCATATAATTACCATGGAGGGGAATTAAACGCCCAATTCCCTCTAAAAGTTGGGGACGTAAACGGTGTGCTTATGGCTACACAGAAAGGGTGTGGTGATGACTCGGCTAATGACAGCCAGATCTGTCAGGTTTCCGGTTAGTATCCAACCTAATGAATCAATTCCTTATTGGTTTTCTTAACGCAGAATTTCCACGAGAGGCTATCATGTCACAGGACTGCAACGATGAGTGGGAGCTGAGCAAAGAGAACGTGCAGCCCCTCCGGCAGGGGCGTGTCATGTCCACCTTGCAGGAAGCACTGGCTCAGCAGGACACCTCCATTCACACTGCTGTTCAGCTCAAAAAACAGTGAGCAATGTTTTGACACCTTCTTTTCCCTTATCTTCCTGCCTTCTTATCAGTTTTTCTATGTCTTATTTAACAGCACTAATCTCATAGGCATTTAAAAAAGCATAAAAGAACAGAAGTTTAGTAACTGATGTCTATGCTACTATCACACTCCATGTATTTAGGACTACTTGCTGTGGGTGCTGTGCAGTATAGACTACTATTTTTAGCTTTGCAATGGAGTATTTAAACAGCAAACACTGGGGAGATGCAGTTGTGCTTTTAAATATACTCATTACGAAAAATACATATGGGTTACAAAGATGAGAGCTTTTTTTGACTTTCCTACAATAATCTATTGAAGCAGGGTATTTCTTAGGAGATAAATACTTCCTACTATCATAATGTAGGCACAATACAGCTATCTCTGTATGTCTTCCCTGAATCACAAAGACACCTGAGTATTTTTGTGGAAAGCAATGGAGTTGTTGTTATACTGGGCTCTGCAAGAGGGTTTGTCCAACTTGACTCATTACGTTTGTGAGGTGTTACAGTTGAACAAAGCCTTCCAAGAACAAGGCACTGCCTGGGGAGCTCTACAAGATATGGACTTGATCTCAAAGGTCTTTTCCAACCTAAATGATTCTGTAGGTTAACGCCACTGCTAAACACAAGCTAATGTTCTTGTCTAACTCAAGCTGCAAGGTGGTTTTCTTTCTTTATGTGCTGCCTTGAGGGTGAAGTCATGTTGTAGGGATGAAATGATGCATAGGAGTTGAAGAATGAGACAAGGTGATGACTGTCAGTGTGGCCACTTAGATGTATCTTCACTGCGCTCTCTGGTGCAGTTTTGTAGTTGATCATCAGGCTTTTCCATCATCTTGTGTATTCCAACCGCCTCCTATACTTAAATAAGGGACGTTTCATGCAAAAATTAAAGTTCACAATATATCTTTCTGCTAATAACTCTTCATAACAGAACAAACATTCTGTCAAGGGATACCATATAAGCTTTGGGGTAGACATTCTTGGAAATATGCTTTGGAAAGATGTATATTTGTTCTTGTTAAATAATGATACATATCCCAGCGCTTTCAGTTTGAAGAAGAGTGCAAAAGCTTATTTTTTTTTTTATTCTTCTGGTCTCAGTAAATGCTCAAGTCTAAATATATGTTAACCTAGCCTTTTTTTAAATAGACCTACAAAATGGTATAAGTGAGAGTGAAAGTCTTAGTTTACAGTGTGGAAAACATCTTTACAGTTATACACATGTATTTATTGGATGGATAATTTTTTTTTTTTTTAGGGAGTTTGAATCAGAAATCCGATTTTACTCTGGAGATGATCCACTGGATGTCTGGGACCGGTAAGTTTCCTTTTATCTCAGAAGAAAGAATAGAAAGATATCCTTGTAAAAGTTGGGGGAAAATATTCTAATTTAATAAAAAACTCAATAAAAGATAAATTCTATAACAGTTTTTTGAATAATATGTTGTGTTTCAATATTATGCCAAAGTTTGTTTTTTCTAGATCGCCTTACATTGTACAGAAACAGAAGCCTTGTATCTTATTCAGAACTGACCTCCTATGAATATGTTCCATCTCTAGGTACATCAAGTGGACAGAGCAAACCTTCCCCCAAGGTGGAAAGGAGAGTAATCTCGCAGCAATATTGGAAAGGGCAGTGAAAGCACTCAATGAACAGCAGCGATACTACAAAGATCCCCGCTATCTTAATCTCTGGCTCAAGTTTGTGAGTGTTTTGTGAATATGTCTTGGGTGCTGCTTTTTCTTGGTACATGCCATGTCATTTGCACACAGTTAAGCTGATTTTTGTGACAACAGAGTCACAGAATATGGTGTACAACTAGTGCAATATTAGAAGTATCTCTCTGCAAACATGTTGCCTACTGTTGAATTCCACTTCTCATTTTCAACAAAATCTTCAGAACTTTTTTAAGATCATTCAGTTTGGACAGCTACAAACTCCATAAGTTTTGTTTTGGAAAAGCTAGTTTGAATAAGTAGAGCTTGATTATTTATTTAAGGTAAAATAAAGTGATTTAAAGACGCGTTTTAGGTGTTATATCTATCCTACCAGTTTTTTTAACTTCGAACTGTCTTGTATCCACTTCCTGTGTTTTAAGCAAAACTAAGCTGAGTGTGTTCTGGTCTTGCCCTGCCTCTCCATTGCTATAGTTGTTGTTGTTGTTCTCATCTTCTTAAAGCAAACCTTCTCCAGGTTTAGGTTCCTGAGCTGATTTACCAGTTCCAAAAACTGATAAGAAATATGTTATACTTTATCTAAAGCTAAAATAACTATTCCCATGAATACTAATATGACATATTTTTTTTTAATCTAAGATAATTCAATGATTGAACTAAGAAATGACTGACTTTGAGTATGTAGGCTAGAATTAAGGGATTGGTAATAATATTGATAAATATATACACGCAGTCAGAGGTTTCTCTTGTTATTGTTCTTCTCCTATTGAACTCCTTTTCTTTATCTTGTGTGCTGTGACATGATACATTGTGTGTCCTGGCCTTACAGCTGCTCCTGTAAGACTTGTATTGAAATCAATGTGGTCTTGCTGGAGGCACCAAAACACAGATGTTGACTTGGAATCCTTTGCTGTCCAATGCAATTACTGAAATACTTGGTTGTTTCAGGGAAATTATTGTAACGAGCCCTTGGATCTGTACAGTTACCTGCGTAGCCAGGAGATTGGCACAACATTGGCACCGCTATATATCACATGGGCAGAAGTACTTGAGGCTAGAGGAAGTTTTAAGAAAGCAGATCTGATATTCCAGGAAGGTCTTCAGCGCAAGGCTGAGCCTTTGGACAAACTCCAGTCCCATCACAGGTAAGCTTACAGCTAAAGGGAAGAACTTACGTGCTTCAGTGGATACCTGGTACAGTGAAGTTTATGCTGACTTCTCCAATATTTTTCTCAGGCAGTTTCAGACACGTGTTTCTCGGCAGACACTACTGGGGCTTGAGGAAACTCCTGATGAAAAAGATATGGGTCTTCTGGGAGCTGCAGAACCTCAGAGAAGCTCTTTGGCAGATCTAAAAGGCAGGGGGAAGAAAACAGTGAGAGTCTCAATTAGTCGTGTA
>NW_010562643.1:46886-48841 GCF_000687285.1 Phaethon lepturus
ATTCGTTTCCTGAAACCACATATTATTGGAAGAGTTACATCTTTTTGTTGTGGAATTTGCACTTGAGTATGATAGTTTAAAGGTTAATTTGCATAAATAATTTTGCTTGTAGCCACGACCCAGAACAGAAACTTCCAGACTCTAACTTCTCAGCAGCTTTCAAACAATCCGGGTTTTGCTGTGTTTGATGAAAATTCAGCTTCTGGACCTGAGATTCCCGTACTTACACCACAGTCATGGACAGCACCTCCAGCTCCGAGAGCCAAGGAGAATGAACTAAATGCAGGGCCTTGGAACTCGGGCAGGGTAAGGAGTCTCAAAATGAACTGGCAAAAGAGAGGAGGATATGTGTAAGCTGATGACTTCTGATCCCTGAGACAAAGGTCATACTCTTTTTCCCTTGCATGGGCTTTGTGTCTATTTGTAACTAGCTTCTTCCTAAAGAGCCTCTGGCTATGTGTAACCTATTCAAGTTTAGCAAGCTGATCTTGCTAAAATAAGTTTAAAAACCTCTCTAGACTTCTTAAATCAACAAATCATAATTCTTGCTAACCAGAAAGCTTGGTAGACATGGCCTGCGAAGCTGTTTGGAGGGCAGGAAAGGAATGTAAGAGAGAAAACACTAGCCAAAGAAAGGGAGAGAAGCCAAGTGTTCGTTAATTATATAAGAAAGAAAAGCAAGAGTTAAATTGATATTGTACCATACAACCTGAAGGAAGAACTTGTGAACTCTTCTTTCACAAGAACAACAACTTCTTATGAAAATAAGGCAAGTATAGCATTCTGCAAGTCTGTTTTGAAGTGCTTGTGACGAAGAGTGGATATCAAAAGAGTTGAAGAACTACTGTATCAGTAGAATATTTATCCTGACAATAGCATGACAGAAAGTAGTTTCCAATGCTTTAAACTAATGACAGAGACGTGAAAAGAAGCAGCTGTGCTACAGGTGTTTAAGCTGTTGCAGGGAAATGATCCAAGACATTATCTGAAAGGAATTAATCCTATGAAATCAAGTTTGTTTCCTAGGTTCTTAGATAACCTCCAGACTTCCTTTGTTCTTTGTAGATTAGAGGGGAAAAGTAGAAAGTAATAGGATAATAAAAAATATTTTAGACTTCTTAGTTATAAAGACTTCTACATTGAGAAGCTTAGAAACAAAAACTAGGATGAGAGGAGGGAAGAAAATGGGTTGAAATTCATGGCAACTCCAGGAAGAATTCCTACCAGATACAAAGCAATTTGATTAAGTGAATGGAAAAGTTCAGTAAATCACAGGTTTAATCTAGCTGAGAAGAATGAGGAGGAGGAATTATTAACGTAAAACCTCTTTTATCAGTTGCCTTGCTTTGGGCTGCTTAACACATTCATTCTGGTCCTCAGATGCTTCCGTATTCTTTTAATGTCTGTCCTTAAGAGTTCTCTCTGTTCCCCCTTCAATGAAATTTGTCAGATTTAATTTAAAAAAAATAAAAAAAATCTGTAACTGGCAGGAGAATTGAGGATGTATAATTCCCCTTCAGTGAAGTATGGTGCTCATTCTGGCTTGTATTACAGTGAAAGCATAATCTTTTGTGAATGCTTTGAGCTATTAAAAGCTGTATAGAGGAAAGAGGTGTTTCTCTTATTGCCAGTGTGAAGATGGCTAAGTACGCAGTTTGAAAAATGGTGGAAAAGAGAAGTCAGTTTTTGAAATACTCATCTGCCTACTTGAAATGGGTAGCATGTTGTCAGATGAAATTCCATCTGTCTTCTCTTTAAGTAATGGAACCTAGAAGCAGTTAAGGGATTTTTGTGGTGTTGGAATGGCCTCTGAGAGGAAAATTGAGAACTCCTGGAGGTTCTTGATGGACAGCAGTGGAACACTATCATAGAATTGGGACAGTCTTGGCTGAAAAATGACTATAGCACTTCTGGAAAGCAAACAAGAGGAGCAACTGGAATACCCTGCTTGACCG
>NW_010562643.1:48872-59209 GCF_000687285.1 Phaethon lepturus
ATAACAGAAACTAGGTACTGATGAAGACATGCAGGAGGAGTGTGTCTTGTTTTTTAGATGCTCAGCTGATGATCTGTTTATGTATCAGAATGGAATTAATCTTGTAAATTAATAAGTCTATCAGGTTAAATTTATTTAATTACATATTTAATTTTAAATAACAAAAACTACAAATGAGCCAAGCACTTTGAAAAGGGACATTCAGAGTATAGAGTAACGTAGAGTCTGAACATGAATGTTTAAGCTGTTAACATTGACTCTTCTTTCCTCAGCGTCCTCGCAGCAATGCAAATTCTGGTATAGAAGTGCCCTGCCCACTGCCCAATTTCACCCCGTATGTGGAAGAATCAGCTCAGCAACAAGTTATGTGAGTCTTCAGTTTGAAATGGGGGTTGCATTGAAATTCTCAAAGCTGCTTTGTAAGGTTCTGACTTGTTTTGCCAAGTAGTCAAACCTCCACACCTACAAGAATGTAAAAAAAAAAAAAAAACCTGTCAACATGGAAGCTCTTAGTACTTTTGCTTGATGGCAAGGTTTCAGTGGAGGATGCATAAGGACATGGGAAGTATTTGACTATTGGTGCTCGTTATGTGGGACTCATCATATTTATAGATGCTGAGTAGTTTAATAACTTAATTCTGTACGTTTACACAAAAACGCTGTTACCTCTCTTGGAATGCTGTTTTCGATAAAAGTAGCCATGAATTGAGTCAGGCTTATTGCTGTTTTCTTCTATTTTGGGAACTCTATAGGATTCTATCTGGAGTTTTATTCTGAAACAAGCTATCAGTTTCCATGACGACAGTGTTGCTCAGGTTATCGAGGAATATGCTGTTTTGCCTGAAATTACCTTTCTGCTTGTACTGTGCTCACTGAAATGCTGATAAATCCCAGGAGATGGGATTGCTCTGTTTTGTTACAGCAAAGGAAAACACATTATTTTTGCAAAGCTGCTTAACTTTCTTATTCTGTGGCTAACGATGGCCATAGAAAGCATAGGCTCTTCCTAAGACAGAAGTGGAAAAGAATGTTTGATATTAGACAGCTTCCTTGCTCTGAATTGCATATAATCAAAGAATGCTGAAAGGTGGCTAACAGCATGGATTTTTCCTGTGGGTTTTGCATGTTGCATGTGGACTGCAGACTAGCTCTGACCAAGGACATATCATAATTTAGTTTAAGAATATGTAAAAAATTAATTTTCTGTCTAGTTAGAAGACTATTTCTTGCTTCTGAAAGTCAGTGATTTCATGGAATTAGGTCTCTTGATGTGCTGGTCTCTCTTAGGTGAAGACATATTATTTACAGAAGGCAGCATCATTTTCTACCAGGGAAAAGGAAGGAATGGGTGGGAACTGAACATGCTAAATTAGCTTTAAGCAATTTGAGCAGAGAGTTTGTACATAGTTTAATATTATGTAGTTGAAAATTTAAAAGTAGGTATTTTTTTTCTGCCTTCAAGTCCATTTTCCCATGATGCCATGGTCATCAACCAAATCAAGTGTGAAGGTGTTGCCTTGAAACTGTATAAATATGCTACAAATCATGCCATCAGTTGTCATCTGGAGATTTGGGTAGAAGGACCCTGTAGTGATCTTGGTAATAAGCCCCCATCCCCCAAAAGAGAGCTTTACGAAACCCCAACCATGAGAAGCACCTGTTTGCCTCATAATCTCCCAGGTGGTCTTAGGGTTGTGAGTCCAATCACATGCAAAACAAAACAGCTATCTTGAAACTGTGCGCTGAATTTTCTTTTGAACTAACTGTTTACCCACATACCAGTTAACGTGCTTTTTTTTTTTTCAAGGTCAGTTGTTCAGATCATCTTTTATTAAGGTACAGATAATTGTTGGAGTCATCTGGATTACTGGTATCTGGAAAACTGTACAAATTCTGGTTCCTGTGTCCTGAAATTAGCATGTAGCGCTTCCAGAAAGCACGTTCAAGCTAAGAAACAGACTGCTACTGACTCCTTTACAGTGATTTTTTTTTTCAGTGTGTTTTTTATTTGTGTTTTTTTTTTTAATAGGACACTTAAATTTTTTTTTTTTTGATTACACAGTTCTGAGTTGGTATGCTTGCCTTTTAGGTGCTATCATTCCATTTTTCTTGTTTGTTTTTTCCATCACAGAACAGAATGTCTTTAGACTATTCTACATCTAGGTTCTGAAATTAGTTATTTTCTCTCCTATGCTTGCTTTTCTCTGTTACAGTGAAGCACATATAATCAAAGTAATAACTGCATGTTTTTCCAGGACTCCCTGCAAAATTGAACCCAGCATAAACCGTGTTCTAAGTGCTCGCAAACCTGAGAAAGAGGAGGATCCACTACAGCGAGTGCAGAGTCATCAGCAGGGTACTCAAGAAAAGAAAGAGGTGGTGATGTACTGTAAAGATAAAGTTTATGCTGGAGTCGAAGAATTTTCTTTGGAAGAGATCAGAGCTGAGATCTACAGAAAGCAAGCAAAAAAGAAAACCGAAGGTATGCTTGAAAATGGGATGACAAAGTTTTCTGAGATGGAATCATAAAATTATACTTGCTTCCTATCAGCATATAGCTGTCAGTTATTGCAGCTATTTTTCTTTCTTTCTACTGGAATAGTTATTCAACTGCTCTGAGGTATAGAGGAAGTAACATATCTGGCAGCTTTACATGTAGGCTGTGAAAAGGGGAAAGAAGACCAGAGGTTTTAGCCCCTTTAAAAATAATGCAGGCTTTAGCCACAGATTGCATGTGAAATATGCATTGTGCCTTAAAAGCTTTTCTTCCCTAGAGGAGATGCAGGCCATAGCACAGAAAAAGGAAGAAATACAAAGGAAAATTGAGGAGCTGGAGAAGAAATTAAAGAAGAAGGAAGACGACAAGCAGCAACAACCGTGTGAACAGGTATTGTCCTAGTTTAACTGCTCTTTTACAAATAGCTACTATCTTAAGTAAAAGTACCAAAGGAGGAATAATATCTAATAAGTTTCTCTTCAGCTAATGCTTCTAAACCTTTTTTTGAAAGGATGCTTCAGCCTATGGTACACATACATCACCCAGTAAATGAATGCTCAGAGACATATTTCTTTTCTTCTCCCTGGCTTGCCCCCAAGCCATATAATTTCACTGTAGGAATGCAAATCAAGGACTTCAAGTTTCATAGTGTTACAAGTATTGATAAGTTATTTTACTTGGGAAAACAGATGTCGTAATTCTGAACATCATCCCTGCCCCCCCCCCCGCCGGCCCAGCTTCCTCCAGATTTCATTGCTGAGCATGATGTAATATGGTGTGGAATACCTTTTGGTCAGTTTACATCAGCTGTCAGAGCTATGTCCCCTCCCAACTTGTGTGCCCCCAGCCTACTCACTGGTGGGGCAGCATGAGGAATGGAAGACCTTGATGCTGTGTAAGCACTGTTCAGCAATAGCCAAAACACCAGTGTGTTATGAATGTTGTTTTGGTCAAAAATCCAAAACATGGCACCATACCAGCTACTATGAAGAAAATTTACTCTATTCCAGCTAACACCAGTACACAAAGCCATATGATTTGTCCCTAAGTTTTATAGGGAGTAGTATGCTCTATTATGTATTAGATTTTTTTTTCCTTTTCTACATAGACCAGTCTTCAGCAGAGTAACTTCCAAGCAAATATATTTTTGTCTGTCATTGCTAGGTAGTGTTTAAACCCCTGTTTTCTTGTAAGTTGCAAATAACAAGTGAAAAGTAATTATTTTAAAGCTTTTCCTTTTCCCAATTTCATCAGTTGAGCTAATAACGTATGCATGCATGCTCTCTTTCCTCCTTCCCCATTTCCAAAACAATGCCTTAGTAGTAAATATCTTAAATAATGAAATACAAAGTGTTGTGAATTTGCTGTAAGCTATGTAATTTCTTACATATGCCTTTAATAGTTGCAATATAACTAAAATCTCCTATGAAAGTTATATACAGTTGTAAAGAGTAAAATTATGCATTTTAACTACACTAAAAAATAAGAATGGACTTTTTTCATGCAAGTAAACTAAGTACAAATAAAAATGTCTAAAGACAATTATTAATCCATTAGGGCTCTAATGACCTACACAGGTTTATTATAATGTTCTTGGAACCTTGTTGCATGGCTTGTGATTCCATCACTGTAGAACCAAAATATGGTTTTGTTTCTACAGCCAACAGAGATAACAGAAGCTTCACCGCCTTTGGGATTGCAAGGATTTACTTTTTCAAGTGCAACAGAAGTTGGGGAGAAACAGCCTCAGTTACAAAGGTAATACAGGACTTTCTTTGCTAGCAATGAGAGAATTTGTGGGATAATTAGGTATAGGTAACACGGATCACTAACAGATACCCTGTTTCTGCAGAGAATGGAATATACCCCTAGGCATCAGCCTGTAACCAGGATCTGTAATCTGTCCCTATATAATTTCAATTATCTGTCTGAGGGATCTTAACTTCTTACAAGTAGCATATGTCAGCTTGGCTTACCTTTTTTACAAAATTTGCTTATGTTTTGTGAAGGTGTGTAAAATATAAGAATCAAGTTTGTATCTTTTTCACAGTGAATGCCCAGTCTCTAAATATACTCAACTACATAAACCACCCTGTTCTGAGGGTAAGTATTTAAATTTTTTACCATTAAGGAGAAGGCCGTGTTGAAGGGAAGTGTTCTTTTGTATAAATAGCAAGACTGCAACAAACTAAAACCAAAAGCCTAGGTGAATTAGAAGAATGAAAATGAGAATGTGGTAGTGTTGAGTGCTTTTAACCATATTCAGCAAAAGACTGAGCATCTGAGGTCTGAGAACTGTCATTATTTGAAAGGCCTTTCAAGCAGAAGAGCTTTTTTCCTTTTAATAGCTGAAGAGCTTTCTTCACACTTTCATGTATGCAGTCTTACTAAAATCTGTAAAAGAGTTTAACACATTAAGTTTGAGGACAAAGAAGGCCTTAAGATAGTATCAGAGGATTTGGTAGAGGAATACAGTCAGACTTAATATATTGTCGTGTTGTTGGTAAGGCTGTGTGCTGAAGAAACTTACTTTTGACCCAAATTGACTACTGTTACTGTTGACAGAGGTTATCCAGTCTTGTGATGTATGCCCAGATACACAGAGGGGAAGTGTTTTTGTAGAGTCTGAGGATGAACAGGAGGAACAGAGAGATGAGGCCAGCCTTGGGAAAAAAGGTACAAATTCAGAAACATATTCTAAAAAGAGCAAGCTAGCTAATGTAATATGGTGGTAAAAGTGTGGTTCATTAACATGACAAAATGAAGCCTTTTAAAACAGTTTTCTTTAAATGTCAGTTCTGTAACTTCCTGCTAGGACTGGTATTTTTAAGGCTGTGTATTAAACATTTTAAGTAACATTGGATATGCTGTTTGGAAAAACTGTTGATAGAGCCTCTTTGTTTTTTCTTTACAGATGTAGGTCTCCTTCCCCCACCGGATCCTGCTACGTTTTTCTCCATATTTGATGAATCCTCTACTTCAACAAATCAGAATAAAAGGTTGAATTATTCAAGACCTAGATTTCAGAGGGAGGGGAAACTGAAGTATCAGATCACGTTCTGTAGCAGCTAAAATACAGTACTGCTTCTTGTATGGATGTGGGGTGGTTTTTAATTTTGTTTTTATTTTTTGTTTTATTTCATTACTCTACTTGTGAAGTCCATGATGAGGAACAACAGAACATTTCCTCCTAAATCTAGAATTATTTAAGCTGCCATATAAACTCTCTTTATTCTGAAGAACTGTATATATTGCAGATTACTGGTAGTTCTGTAGTAAAACGTGGTAGATTGAAATTGTCAGTAGACTTAAACTCTTGAGAGGAATGTCTGCTGGAGATCGGAAGCTACCTTAATAAATATTTAATGCAATGTAACTATCTTAGTTGTTCTGCAGATCATACACAGAAAAGTGCCTGTCGCCCTCTTGCTGTTCGTAAACCTTCAGATTCTCTAACTGCAAAGGAAAACATACCACCAGAAGCCTGTGTAAGGAAACAGTTTATACCATAGCAGATTTCCTGTCAAGGAGAAACCAACATAAAATGTCCTACTGTTGAACTGAGTGAGATTGGCTGGAATGACATGGTGTGAGATAAGCAAGGATTCTAAACTTCTGTCTGGCATGTCAATATTTGAATTGGGTGATGTTAAGATTACACTGGAAATTTTGATGTTTTTAATAGGTTTTAAGGTGGCCAATATGGAGATGATGGTAAGGAGTCGTCCAAATTTTAAGCAACTGATTAGTGGCCGCTCTGAAACTTTAAAAAAGTTGTGTAATGAAGAGTTGTACTCTTAAATGCTGCCTCCTGCTCATCCACTTGCCACACATCCAAACAAGCATCTCAGCTCCTATGTTCCTCACCTGAAGTACCTTACACTTGACTCCCTTAAACCTTTGTATCTTGTTTCCTAAGCTGTGTGTCTTTATGTGGCAGTTTTGCAGATGTTTGTAAAGCTTTCAACAGAGGTGGTAGTTGATACCTCACCAAAGGACTTAGTTACTGCATGCTGCCATAGACCTTTAGACTGGTTGAGTGAGAGGATTTTATTCTGAGCTGAGAACCATTTTATGTACAGCTACAATATGAAATACTTAGCAGGGGTTAAGCATGGTAAACATTATGCTGATTCTGGTTCTAGAGTCAGTCTGGATAACTGCATAGTGCTGCTTTACATGGCCTATGTGTCTTCAATGCCCAACATTTTAGTAAACACTTTAATAATGTACTCATACCTGAACTGAAATGTACTTCTGGAGTGGTAGATACTAAATAGCCTTTAAGTGTTCATGGCTGCTCTACAGCACTCTGGAGGGTAACAAAGCTCTGCTTTCTAGTTGGAAAAAATATATGCAACTATATTACAGTTAGGGTTCAATTACTCGATTTGAATGAACAATATAAGTAGCGTACATGAAGACTGTCAGATTCATGTTGGAAGATGGTGGGGTGGAAAAAAGGGGAGAGAAATGTTCAGCTTTTAAGTACATTTTAAAAAGATGACATAAAATCTACAAGCTTTTCACTGTCTTTTCCTGCTTTTTTCAGGATGAGCTGAATGGAATTGAACCTTTAACTGAAGATGCGATTGTGACCGGCTCCTACAAGAACAAAACCCTTTGTGCCAACCCAGAAGACACGTGTGACTTTGTTAGGGCTGCCCATCTGGCCTCAACACCCTTTCATGGGGTGGTAGCTCAGAGAGTCCCAGCTCCTGCTTTTTCACAGAGTGTCCTGAAGGAAGACTGTCCAGAATCTAAGAGTGCACCTCTGAATCAGGGAACACCCGTTTGTGAAGGAGTGTACAATGAAGCTCTTTGTGTAAATAAACTGAGGTAATTAACAACAAAGTATCTTAAGCCCCTTTTCCTGTGTATCTTTCATTGGTTGTGGTTTTACTATTCTGTTGCTGAAGAAACAGTTTTCTGAAGCGATCACAATGCACTGAAGACAGCCATTTCTCTAGCTCGCGGTCCATTTTGTCTTGAGCAGATTTAAGATGTAATAGCAAGCCCACTTGGCTTTTTAGCATTACTGCTGTGGGACTTAACTCCATGCTTTTTCTACCAAATAACTTGCAAAGAAATTCACACTCTGTCTTTGTAACTAGAGATGAAAAGTAGAATCATCAGTTCCTTTTATACTTGTATGCTTCTGTAGTTATTTTAGTATATAAAATGCATCTGGTGATTATGGCTTAGGTTCGTTCTGCAGAGCAGAAAAGCTGGAGAGAAGAAAAAAACCTGGCAAACAACCTCCTGTTTCTTATAATGGATGCTTCTTTCTTTACAATGATATCAGGGTCTCTTAATTTAAAACTGAGTTTGATTTGCTACCTGTTAGTATGTAAACATGTAAACCATGCTAGAAGGTGTTTGTTTACTTGACAAGTTTCCTGGGAAACCATGCTGATTATAATTAAGAGGGAAGAGCAAGAGTTATTTCCCACCTAACCCTCTGCTTCTTTAAAAGTACTGTAGGTCTGAATTTTAGTAGCTAAGGGAGTAATAAATATTCAGTATATCTTCTGTTGTAGCAGTCATATATAATGGAAGAGAAGATAAATTTTGTCTGTAGACTAAGATTCTGAGTATAAACAATCATTGAAGCTAAAATGAAGCCCTGACATAACTGTCGATTTTTCACTAAAGATGGGAGAGGACTTCTTTTAACATAAAGAAGTCTGGAGTGCACAGCATGCTTTCATAGTCACTAGGCTGGCATTATCTAAACACTGTATCTTCTGAAAGTCTGAATAGTTGATGACTTTATTTACAGCCCAATCATGGAAGCAAGCCTGGAAGATACTCGCTCATCAGGTTCTTCAGTGTCCTCAGGATCTTCTCTTTCCTCTGTTACACAAATATCTACTATTAAATACCTGCATATCCCTGAGAAACTGGAACTTGCTCAGAGCTTGCCTGCTGAAACAGTTACTGATTCAGGAGGTATCAGTGAAAACGCTACTGGTTAGTATTAACTAAGTTTCACTCACAACAAATAACTATTTTTTGTTATAGACAAAACTAACATAAAACTATGTAGTAGGAGGTAAAGCCATTAAATTCTTAATATTGCAGTGACCAGCAGAGTTGGAGTCCAACTTTGTTTTCCTTTTCTTAAATAAAACACCTGCTATATTCAACGGAGTGAATTTCAGTAAAACGCTTCATTTAAAAATCACAAACAGATCACTTACTCTGGACATAGATTTAAAAAAGGAGTGCTAATTTGCAAAATGAGTTTGAATTCTCAAATAACTTGCAGCTGACACTAAACTATGGTGCTTTTTTTGTACCTCCTATATTCTACTGTTTCTGTGTGTTTCCCATTATTTTGACTTGTGACTAAACTTGTGTCTCCCTTGTCAGAAGTTGTAGTGAGGTATACAATATAGCATGCTTGTCAGCATCCAAAAGATGTAAATATTGAGGTGATGGAGAAGTTATTTAAGCTATTAAAGCAGGGAGTGTATAGGAGTAATGAGGTCAAATTCTGAAATGAAAAATTCCATGGATGGTAGTGAAAACTTCTAAGACACCTTTGTTTTGTTTTGTTTTCATTTTTTTCTCTCTGTAATCATACTATGTGTTCTCCTGATGTGCTGATAAGTGCCATGTTGAAAAAGGTGAATATGAATTTGAAATCTAGTGAAAGTTGCATGATTTTGGTTTTAAATTTGTACTCTCAACTTTGCTGTAAACTGTTGTGCTGCTTTGCAGTATGTTTCTTTTTTTGACTGAAGGAAAACAATACTGGTATTTAAATAGATATTTTTTTTTCTTCTAGCCAAAGTCCTTTGTTTCTCTCTGTTAAAAATCTTTATATTATCGTTAGAACAGGAATGGTCACAAAAAGCCTTCAAAACCTGGCCTGTAAAATTAGGTTTGTGTTGAATGACCATTTTCAAGGTGTCTAACCTGCTTTAACTCCTTTGGTTTCGGTTTATGGTATTTTAATTAGAATTGCATATCTGAAAATTCTCGGTGTATCTACTCTAGAGAAGAATAGGTTGTTGTGTGTCTGAAGACTGTTTTATGATGAAGCATGCTTGGGACCTGGAATGAAAATACAATTTGGAGAAGAGTGTTGTCACTGAAGTAGTTGAAATATTTGTGATAGATCTCATACTCCTTTTTTATCATATGCAGTAATCTGTAGAGCAGGATGAAGAAACTTTACAGATTCTTCCCAGAAAGGCATTTGTTCAGATGTTTTAATGGTCCTTTCTTAAATTTTTTATCATTCCCGTTGCTGCTTTTCTTGCTTTCTGCCCATCTCCTTTGAACTGCAGTTCTCAACCTGGATGTAGTAATTTTATTGAGGACTCCTTAATGCTGCATAGAGCAGAAAAATTACTTCAGATGTCTGTCAGCTTATTCCTTAAAATATGCCAGTAAATTTAATAGGTTTGTGACAGTAAAACATTGGAACACCTATTTAGCCTTCAACCTACAATGTTTCCTGGATGTACTTTCACGGAATGACTTCCTGACCAATATCTTACTCATTTATTTGAAAAGCAATGCAGTATAACAGTAGGTAATGATACTCCAATTCTTACCTTTGTACTGTGAAAGCTTAAAATGTTGCCATCCATTAGTAGTCACAGTCTATTGGAGAAGTAGTCAGTAGAAGCCATTTAGTTCTGCTGTGTTTTACTCTGCCTGATCATTTGAGATCAACACTTTTCAGGATACCTTGTTTTTGTACAGATGAACTCATCTATTGAATGATTTTTCTTTCTGTCCTATTATGCAGGAAAATAAACCCAGACCTACATGTAATTATCTTGTATGTTTTCCAGGAGGTAAAGCCATTAAATTCTTAATATTG
>NW_010562644.1:0-3446 GCF_000687285.1 Phaethon lepturus
TTTTGTAGCGGTGAAATCTGGGGTGGCCGAGACGCCGCAGAGCTCGCAGCGCAGCTCCTCGCCGCCCGTGTCCGAGGAAGGGGAGGGAGACCGTCCCGGGGCGCAGCTCCCCTCCCCGGGAAGGCGGGCGGGCTGGGGGAGGACATGGCAAGGCGGTGGAGATCGAGCAAGCCCAAAGCCGGGCCAAGCCCAAAGCTAGGTCAAAACCTGTCCTGGCTGCAGGCAGCCCCTCGGAGGAGATGAAGCGGGGGTCGTTTTGCATCGTCGTGTACAAAAATGCATCGTCACGTACAAAATCCCCCAGAAATGCAGCGGGAAGGAGGAACTCAAGGAAACCCGGGCCCCGGAGAAGGATTTTTGTGCCGTTTCCTCCTCTCCCATCTGTACTGCCAGAGCTTCAGTCAACTCCGCTGCCTAAAGACCCAACCTCTACACTGTTCACACGCGCAACAGCTCTCAGCCCTTCCGTGTGCTGCCAGACAGTTCAAAACCCCATTTTATTTTTACAGTCCCTCGAGACGCTATTTCTGTTCCATTTCCGTGTTCACAGCACGACTGAACTCCAGTAGCAATTACTGCTCTGCAACCCGAGGCCTGGGGAGACGTTCTTAGACCTGGTGTGAGGCGGCTGTGCTCCCTCTCATCCCAGGAGAAAGGGGGAAGCGAAGCGGGACCACGGCGCGGGTGCCGCACTTACAAACCGAACGCAGCCAGGAACACAAGCAGTCTCACTATAGAAATTTCCAAACAATTTCCAACACCGACCAAGATTTTATTTTTGTGTGGGTTTTTTTTTTTTTAACAGTAAAAACAAAACAGCTGTGCTCTGAGCAAAACCAAAGATCTCAAAAAAAAAATTCTCTGAAGTTTACTAATAGCATTGCAAGGTAAGGCTTCCCAAAGAGCGTTATTCAAATAAATTATTCTCACCTAAACATCAATGCAACTCCTCTCATTAAATTCACCCTCAAATGTCCTAAAAACCAACAGTAAAAAAAAGCTACCAACAATTCTAGGTAACACTGGGCTCCTTCTAAAGGACGACGATACTAGAACTCAACTTTTCAGAAGTTTAAAAATTAAGTCACTACCATGTAAAATTCAACTATGCAAGCTAGCATCGGCGGCTCCAAGTGGATCTCGTGTCAAAAGTTCTTTAGAAAAACCAGAGGTTAGCAGGTTGGGCCGCAGCCAGCCTCAGGTCCAGCTGCCCCAACTCCTCCAGCCCTTCTGAATAAACTCACGGTGAAGTTGTGGGGTTAAAACAAACCGAAATAAAAAGCAAGACATGGGAGCTATCTCCGTGAAGTCCCGTCCGCGTTGCTCCGGAGTCCAGAACGGGCAGGTTTTTCTGTCCTACTCCCTTGGCTTACGGTAACTGAGTGGCAGGGGCTGTAGCCTCGCCGTACGCCCCCTCTTCTTCCCTCGGTCCCCCTCAGCCTCTCACTCGCTTTTGGCCACAGCAGGCAAAGGAGAATAGTGCAGCCCTGGGGCGCGAACAGAGCCAGACGTCTGCCGGTGCCGGAGAGCCCAGCAACGGTCAACGGTTTTATGCCGGAATCGATGTGAATCGGTGCTTCGCTGCACAACCCATGCATTCGGCTTTTTCTGCGTTACGCAGCTAGACAACTCCCCTCCAGTCCACGAGCTGCCTTTCCAGCAGTGCTACCCCAGCCCTTCAAGCCGGCCTAGGTAAGGCCCTTCGCTGCCGACGCGAACAGGGACTGAAGAGCGGGCACCTAATGCAGCGTCCGCTGCAAATTTCTTTTTTGCAAATTTCTAAGCTTTCTTCCCTCTTGGAATGACTCTCCTGGATCCCGAGCCGAACGCGCCGGCACCCTCCGCAACGGGCACCCACAGCTGCTGATTCGGAACACGCCTTCCCCGCAGTCAGCCCAATACCTCACGCTAGCTGCAAAGGTCATGCCCGCGGTTTAGAAACTGCCTTTTGTTTGCGGAGGGGATCAACGTCACATCGAAAATATTACAAAAAAAGGTTAATTTGTCAGCTGTCCAAACATTATTAGACCACATGCTTTACACAGCAGAGAGGCAGCCAGCTCACTCGGCAGCACAGCTAGCTGAACTCTGAAGAGACACTTTCCTGCTGGTATAGAAAGCGGGGAGGGGGGGTTTCTATTTAATTTATTTATTCAACATTGCTCACGAGGAGGAGGAAGAAGGGGCAAGGAGCGCTAAGAGTTTTGCTGCATCTGAAGTCTCCGTTCGGCGGCGGCAGCAAGCGTCCTGCGACGCAGGGTGACGGGATCGGCAGACGCTCCCTCAGGCAGAGGAGAGGGCTTCTCTGTGGTCAACTCCTTGTCGGAGGTTTTGTTCAAATAACGCCTGCAAGAGGAAAAAAGAAAAAATGGATGAGCAGAGGCTCTGGAAAATACATCACTGGTACATCCACAAAGTAAGGGAGGGTTGCAAGGCACGCTGAAAGCAGGAAAACACATTGATAAAAGCACACACAAGCTACGTACTCTTAAAAAAAGTTCATATAACTGACGATAAGACTGCAGAGTTGGCAAAAGTTCTTAGTTTTTGTGCAAGATCCTTGTGCCTGTGGGAGGGAGCCTGTTCTAAAGGGGGTCTACTCTTAACTCAGAGCAATTCACCGAGATTGCAGGCGAGTCACTGAATCTCTCTGTTCCCATTATTCCAACACTTGAAAGGCGCTGGCAGTGCCCACCACAAGTCATCGCGCTCTGATGACGAGTAAGCCTTTGACAGAAAGGGGCACTAAGGCTGCAAAGTGTAAGATAAGGCAAAAGTACAAGGAAGCAGCTGCCAGAGTTAACATCCCAATGAATTTTTACACTTTGTGACAAAATATAGTCATTTGCAACTCCACAGCTTTTCAATGTGGGAAGGGAACCAGTAAACCAGGAAGTCAAAAATGTCTTCCTAAATGACATTTTTCAAACATTAAGGAAAATTATTCTAGGAGCAAGCCTATTTATAGACGAATTCTTAAAATGTGTCATAGCCCCAGTTATTTATATGAAGCTGTTCCAGTGTGGAGGAAAAAAACACCAAAAAAACAAAGAACATAGGTAGCCTGATAACACCAAAGGACGCATAACTCTAGTTTCTCTAGACCCTTCCAGTAGTCTCCCTGTGATACAAAGGCAGGGATAACATTTGTTACAAATGCTAAAAAGTTTTCTCTACACCACTAAAGTGCCTTTCCTTCTCTTTTTAATCAGCAACCGGATGCTAGTAAAGTTCACCAACACTACTGGAACGCATGTGAAAAAAGTTGAATTCTACCTGTAGCACCTATCCCTAGTTGGGCTAAAAGAAGCAGTTACCGTTGAAAGCTCTCTTCAGCGGTGCTGACCTGCTGGTCACGAGCTCCTCCGGTGTGCTTTAGTAAGCGGTCATCTGTCACCTCTATGCTGCTTTGTGCTTAAGACACATTTGCTCTGTCTCTGGAAAGA
>NW_010562644.1:3477-13072 GCF_000687285.1 Phaethon lepturus
AATGTCAGCCGTAACCGCACAGGCAGCGTGGGCTGACACCTATGCCAGGAAACAAGCTAAGGATTACTAGAGGACTCGACACAAGTAACGCGTTCTCGCTTATCACAGGCTCAGACTAAAGACCATTGAAGCTGGAGGAAGCATCCTCCAATTTCAAAGAGCTTTGGATCGACCCCTTAGGAAGCTGCGTACATGCTGGAACACCTGATGCTATTTCAGAGTTGGGTTTATCAGCAACGGTGGTCTTAAACAGCACCCTGAGCCTGCTGTAGCAGTTGCGTTCATTCCTCTTACTACTTTTTTGCATCAGCTTAGGCTCTCAGTGGTCATAACCCATTTGAAACCCATTCTGGGGGACTATAACCGAGTGGCCAGCCTGGAGTTTTAGGAAGAAACGTACTTTCGAGCTTGCTGCAACAAGTCCTCCTTCCGCTGAACCAACATACGCTGCCTTTCATCAGCTGACTTTGAAAAGCGACTTCCCCTGACCTCAAAATCTTCTGCTTCACTAGGCTCTGCTTCCAATTCGCTGAATTCCACCATCTCCTCCAGTCTTGAGTTGAGTTCAAGCGGCACTCTCTCAGTCTAGGAGAAAAGAAAAAGGAAAAAGGCCATAAGTCTTTGCAAAATTTGCTAACAGGGCTTCTCTGCATCAAATCAACAAGCTACAAAGAACTGTCATTTTCTGAGGCGTTGGAAGAAACTAGACTCTCACCTGCTTTACCCAATTCCCTTGGGCTCCTTTGAAAACCCCAGCCAAAATACAGAACAAAGCTATTTCAAAACATGTTCAAAGAGCCTGTATTCTATAACACTGTATCTTTTATGCCACGTTTGAAAGTAATCTCAAAGACAAACTTTAATTACTCATAATTAACGCTCTATGAAAATGGGGCATTTGAAATAGTCAGATCCTGCAGCTGACTTGACAAGCAATGCAACAGTAAAGAGTTGAAAAAGCAGAAATCCAGCTACCAAGGAAAGAATAGCAAATGTATTGGCAAAGAGGATGCGTGCTTGAGAAGGGAATTTATGAGGCTTTGGTTCACCGGGTTCTGCAGCACCCAAATTATCGTGTATTCGCGCTGCCAGAGCAAGGCTGGCAACTGTCCCAAGCACGGCGTGTCAATAAAAGAAGCTGGCAGCCCCGCACATAGTACCTCTTCACCCTCGACAGCTGGCCGACAACACTAACGTGAAAATTGAGCTGATGAATGATGATGCCGGTGAGCTAGCATAGGTGAGACAGTATGTCCTGATCACGTCCTGTCATACACGATCAGATCAGCTCTGCGATGGAAAAGCAAGACGTTACTAAGCGTGGGAGCGTCAAGAAACAAATCACCTCAATGAAGGGCTTAAGGATTTAGCCATCATTTGGTATCCCAGGGGATTACTCAAACAAGTAGGATGCATCAGAGAGGTATTAGCCAAGTCAGCTCCTACCGCCTGGCTTTGGGCCTTTGGGATACCCGCCGCAGGAGCCTCACCAGCCGGCGACGCGGGGGGACCGCCGCCCAAGTCCCAACAGCCTGGTTTCAGCAGCATTACAGCGCACAACGCACAGGTTTCAGTAGCTGACGTGCAAAACAAGTTGAGTCATTCCAAAGCCCTCGAGATGTACCAGCAACGCCATCTCCGCAACGCAACGCCTTCAGAGAGCAAAGACCAAGACAAATGTCGCTTCCCATCAACCAGGCGAACCAAGCAGGAAGGCCAAGGCCCAAGCCAGAGCAACACGAACACTGCAACCTCAAACACACGTACATCTTCAGCCTGTTTCAGCAAAACCCGGGCAACCCAGTGTGCCGGGGAAGGGCTTCCCCTACCACGCACGCTAACGCAGTGGGATAACGCGATGGGGTACTGTTGGGCTGCCTCAAAGCAATGCCACAGCCGAGAGGCGGAAGCAAGAGCTCCGCAGAATGATCTCTCGGATTTTACCCAGGGCCAAGATAACCTTGGCAGACCCACAGGAACAGGTATGGAGCAACCCGACTGCTGCTTCCCCTTACCGCACGGGTGGACACGGAAAAGGGAAGTTCTGCTGGGTAAAGCAGTGAGGAATACACTCACTACGGTTATGTTCAGACAAGATCGCTTCCCCCGCTGCCCCAAGGCCATTTGTATCAGGAGATGCAAGCTAGCTCACCTAAGCTTTTTTTCCGTCACATTATAAAGATGCAAAAATCAATACCGAGAGCCTGTTCTTCTATCTGAACACAAGAGCAAAAGGAGGTTTTAGAGACCAAAATATCAAAACTAATTGCAGTAAAGGTTATGACAAGCCTCAGTATGACAGCAGACCTCAGATGCAGACACCTGTACACTACAGAAACTACTCCTCCTTCAGGCTCTCAGAAAAAAAGAGTTAGTTTCATGACACCATGGGATGCCTCAGAAGTAAACAGAGTCACCAAATACTTAAGCAATGACAATAAACTGGATTCTCGCGAGGGGACAAGAGGTGCACCAGGCAAGCTTCAGCTTTATAACAGCAGCTTACTAGTTAAGTCTGAGCAGTCCTACCCAGGATTACAGAATCAGATAAACAAACACACAAACAAATTTAAAGGATAATCTTTAAATATAATTTAGCACATGAAAATACAAGCTTGCAGAAAGTAGCTATAGCGGCTCTGGGATCTAGGTAAGTGCACAGCATTTTGCTAAGCGTACAGGCCAGGACTGCTAGAAGCAGTCAATGGTTAGAGCATTATCGCGCAAAGCTTGAACGCGATTTATACCATGATGGTCCACAGAGATGTCTCTAAACTACCCTTATGTTATGTCAGCACAGACACCCCAAAACCATAAGCTACATTTGGGGGGGAGAAAAAAAAATTTAAAAAAATCAGTCATTATCTCTATCTTTAAGATCTTTGAATTCTAGATAGAACTAAGTCATAATATGATGTACGGCACAGAGGAAAACCTATGCTACTCATGAGGAAGGGTGCTTTTATTTGAGCACATTAGCTCCCCTAAGAAATGTTATTTCCAACAAGCAAAACTCCAACGGATCTGTCACTTCCTGTTGGAGATCTACAAAGATTCTCAATGGGTATGCCGATTTAAAAAAACAAAAAAAAGAGAGAGACAGACAGAAAGCTTGTAAAACTTACTCTAAGGCTCCAGCTCAAAGCAACTAGACTTGCCACAGTCTCTCTCAGGGACTGTGTCATAAGGTGTGAAGTTACATCTATCCACTATACGGAAATTCAAGTCTCGCCCAGAGGAGATGATGGTGGCTTCTTACGTCCCTTCCCACTTGCATTTAAAAAGCTTCTTAAAAATCAACTGCAATTTGCTGAAGTAGCTTGTTTGCTGCTAGACCCTTCCACACAGACAAGAGTTTGACTGACTACAGCAACGTACTCTTCTGGCAAGAAGAAAGAGAACACCTGCAGTACGCCCGGTACTTGGTTAAAAACTGAAATCAACATCAAAGAGACACAAAAGTGACAGGAGTTTCCTAGAGGAGGGACGCCCCGAGACTCCCAAGTCTTTTCTCCACAACAGAAATACTCTCAACGGCAGGGAGGTAAGCAAGCTTGACCTCTAGGTAGATCTCTGCAGCTACGTAACAAGGGTGATCAGCTTGTCTGAAGCCAGCCTACGTTAACGCCAAACGCACAAAACATTTATGAGGCAGGAAGAGGACAGCAGCAACTGGAGCTTCCACGACGCTACCCAGCAGCAAGTTTCTCTCGGTACACGGCAGTCTCAGGCAAAAGTGGAAAACTACAAATCCCATTTGGCACAGTAAATATTCACCCAGGAAAACCTGTGCAGCGGCCACCAGCAGCCCCGCTCAGCTGTGGGAAATTCACAACTGTTAATGTATCTCCAGGTTACTGCTGTGCCATCCTACAAACCAAAAATACATTTTCCATCCAAACCACCAAAGGCATCATCTGAGCAAAGTGCTTAGCTGTAATTCAGAGCAAGAAGACGTCACTGTTAGAGAGCACGTGCTCAATGACGTGATGTTTGAACACCACTCCCAGGCTTTTCCAAGTTCTGTAGAAGGAAGCAGAGACACAGGTAGCACTACACAGGGAGAAGGTGAACAGCAACAATTATTCAAAGCGGGATTTGAAGGCAGTACCAAGCTAAGGAAAACTAGTTAGATACCATTTGTAGAAAGAGAGGTTTTACTCAAAGAACAAGGAAAATGCCACCAAAACCTTCAAATTAACGCCCAAAAGTTACTGAAGAGTTGCTAGACCCAGATCAAGACTTTCATTCCTGCAGTTCTGCATCTCCTCCCCCAGGCTCTTAACAAACACCTGTACCAATGCCCACCACATCTTCTTCAGCCTCAACTGCAGCATCCAAGCAAAGGGAAGTTTTTCTGTCCTGCAACCTGCTAATGAGGAAACTGCCACAGTTTCATTTCAGGGGACTTGGCTACTTAAGTTATTAAAGGCTGCAGAGGCAGAAAGTCACACACTTCACAAATTCACTCTAAGCCAGCGGAAAGGGAGGTTTATAAAACAGAAACCCTCATGATTTTGCTACTACAGTAAGGGAAAACATAAGTGGAATGAGACCTTGTTCCACTCACAGGCTATTTTTTTTTTTCTTCCTGCCACATTTTAGCTGGCACATGCTGTTTAATAAAGCCCTCTACTGAAGAACAGCAAAACCCATTACTGTGCTTTACATGTAACAGGGCTGTTCTCTATTGGTCCTGTTTGTCTCACACTCCATTCACATCAAAGCTCCCCACGTCTCCAGAACACAAAAGAATTCTTAAATTCAGAAGAGAACTACTACTCATTTTAAGGGAAGTGTCTGGAGACGTACAGGATGGGAATGGGAAGAAGGGGAAGAGCAAAGCAACCCGCTCTTCATATTCCACAGTTGGGCATGGGCCCGACCAGACATGGACACAGACATGATCTTTTTCTGTTCTTTGTTATCACTCGAGAGCACTTTCCTACAAGGAGGAAAAAGAAAAGCACACAGATAATTCTTTACAGGAGCACCGTGCTGAAGTCTTACTTCAGTTGCCTGACAGTGTTAGTTCTGGTGTGAAATGCAAGGAAGGGCTGCCACCAACCTGACCTGGCAGGGAACCAAATGCACTTGGCTGTCCATACAGCTTCTAATTGTGCTTTTTGCCCCTTTTTATGCCAAATTACCTGGGTGACAGTTTCAGTATCCTCCTGATCAGTGCTGTGCCGTTCCACAGAACTGTTCAATGCAGGTCTAATGCTATCTGCACGCTGAAATGCAAACATCATGGGTTTAATACAGTGTGTGAAATGGCAAAACAAAAACAAGTTCTTTGAACACATTCAAACTCTGTCCTCTGCAACATCATGTGGTATGTTCAATTTAGAAACAGATAAGTTAGCAATAAACAGAATGCACAGTGTTGAAAGAGAGTTCTTTCTGCTTCCCCACACACAGACTCAGACACAGTGCTATCTGATGTGCACAGAATTTAATATTCTTATTAACAGAAACATTGTCCCCAGACTGCTTTACTGAAATCTGCTATCACTAATTAAGAACAAGGCATCATTTTGCCGACTACTTTCTTTGCAGAAAACCTTCCTAAGTGGTACAATTCAATTATCTGTCAGCAGAGAAATCAACTGGAAACATTCTAAAGGCTGTGCACAAGAGTGACTGAGAAGAGCTGCTTTAACTGAGCAAATATTTGTCTCTAGTCTAGCCAGGACATTTACAATATATTTTTGGGACATGGCTGACTATACTGCATTTACAGAATTTTAAACAAAGAAAAAACAAAGGTTTTTTTAACTAGAATTTGGCACTGTATAACGTGTTTGAGACTGTTTAGGCAAGCACTTCATGCACCCTGCAGTCCAATCACATCAATCAGGGACAAGCTATAGGGCATGGGTGATAGACTCCGACTTTCCTTCATAAAGAAAATACCCTGTACTACAAACGGATAATGCTAAAGCACACCTAAGACCCAGCCTTATACATTAAAAGGCCTTCTTCCAAGAGCCACAGCAAGGAACAGATGCGTATACCTCAATCACCACCACTGTGAGACATTCCAATTGAGTCAGATGTTGCAACATGGAGATATAACATGCACTAGACTGTCAAAACTGGTTTGGCGCTTCCAACTGCAACACCTTCCTGCCAGTAAAATCTGAAGAATAATATTGCATTAAGCTAAGCAGGATTCACCAGCACTTCAACTTACCTCATTCCCCTCAGTCATTACTAACAGGCTCAGTTCTCTGGTAAGAAAGTCAGTCATTCATTTTAGATGCGCAGTCTTACGACTTACCTGTGTGGGGAAAGGTACCTGGATGCGCCCTTCTAGGATGTTGTCAGTGGTGATCTCTACAGAACGAGTTAGCTGCAGATCCTGTAGAACTAAATGATAAGGCACCTGAGGGAACATCTCCTGAATCTGATGGGCCTGGAGAAAACAAGGTTTATACAGTCAGTATCAGCAGTAAATAAGCTAGCTGCTAAGTATCTCAACAGAAAGAGATTAAAAAAAAATTAACAGCTCAAAGATCCTGTTTATCATATGATAACCCAGAGTCAGAAAGAAAAACAAGAGAAAGAAAACCCATGCTGGCATTGACTTGCAGGGCAGTATTTTGACTCCATTGAAGCCAACAGCAAAACTACAACTGCTACGGAGACACCACATGGTCCTGAAAATTTAGGTTCCTGAACAGTGCTTGTAGATGCACAAAGGCTTCAAAAGCTTCCCAACCCTCTTTTTGTCACAGCCTTTTTAATAAAGAACTACACAAAATTCACGAGTGACTAAAAGTTAGATCAACACTGAAAAAAAAAGTATCTTTTTTCTTTGTCCCAGGTGGGTTCCAAAATGGTACTGGTAAGAACAAGTGGAATAAGTGTAAATAATCTGCTCTCTCCAGCCACCCTGCCTACAAACCAGTTTAACAGGGTCTGAAAGCTCAAGTAAATTAAACTGAGTTGTCAAGGAACTGTTATTATTGAATTTCAGGTTACTTAAACAATATCCAAATTCAATAGATAAGAGGGCAGACAAATAATATGCTTTTAGAGTCCAACACCTAGACTTCATCAAATATTAAAATCTATATTTTAAGTAATGATGAAAGTTAGGGGGTAAGGGGGGGTGCATGGAATGAGAACAACCACCATAGGAAAAGAAGGGTGGAAGGAGTTTTGAGAGCAAAGCAAAAACTATGCACCAGCTGACAGTGAGTTCAAACACAAGCAACTACAGCAAACCTAACTCTCCATTGTACTAACTTGTGACCAAAACAACTGATTTAGCATTTCAGCCTCTGGCCTCTCCCATGAAATACTTCCCGAGGTTTTTATTCAGTAACACAAAGGAGAATTTCACTTATTTTCTATTAAAAATGTGTAACACACTAATAGTTTGATAACCTGGGCCTTTCCATTAAAGTAGGCATTTTAATATAAGTTGCTACAGTACTTTTAATAACACACAATGCTAAGAAATCATTACTCATTCTTAACAAAAGCCCATTTTTGTCACTGTGTGCAGTAAAAGAAAAACTAAACTGACCTTAGATAGAGAATTCCAGCATATTTAACTAGTAAATCATCTGCCATGAACTAGGTGTGTTTCATGAGGCCATATCCTTCTCTTTTTGTACTACGTTAGAGTGTTTATGTATGAAGTCAACAAACCTGGGATTTCATCCTCAACATTCCTACCATCATCATGAATCAGCAAGAGTTGACTGTGCTACAGAGAGCCCCATCTCACACTGACAAGACACTCAAACAGAAACAGCTATCTTGGAGCTCAGTGCTATTAAAAACAAATACTAAAAAAATCAAAAGCTGTAGAATGGGTTCAATCAGTTACCACTCGACTAGCAGCTAAATTCTCTGGTTACAGACTAACACCCTTTGCTACTGCAAGTTGTGAGTGAAGGTAAGTACTGAAAAAAAAGCTAAAGAAGTTGCACTAAGCAAGCTGAGAAAAAGTCTGCCTATCTACACGGAAAATACATATAATTTTTCTCCCTCATTTATGTATCTCCGGATCTGTTCTTTTATGTTTGCACATTTGAATCAATATATGGCCCTAACTTCACTAAAATAACGTTTCTCTCATGCAAAAAAATAGCTTTCGTGTAGCATCTAAACACTGTTTTGACTTCCTTCCCCTTTATGTTCTCCATCTACGTGTACCTCCCTCCCCGCCGCCAACACAAATAGGAAGGCTGAGGTGCAAACTATTAAAGCAGTCTTACCATAGCATTAAGCTGGGAGTTGCTGGCTTGTGCGATACCAAGGATGTTTGTAGTATGCATCACTTCTACTGAAAAGCTGGGCAGCCAGCTGGCAATTCGAGAGCCTAAGAATAAGAGATCACCAAGAAAGTCAAGCAAGAATATGAGATTCTCAACAGGCGAAGTACTATTACATGTATTTAACATAAGTCTTCATATTTCCACATGGTGTGTAGGGGATGTTCTGCTGTGAAATCCATCCCTAAGGTCTCCCAAACAGGGAGGTGGCTGGAGTAAATCAGTAATTGCCGATACTCTCTTCAAACACATAATCTGAGGGCCAGAAAAGGATTAAGAAAACAACACATCCCTGTTTTCTTGTTTTAATGTTTCCATCAAAGGGAAAATTAAAATAATCCAGAGCCAAATTCAATTCTGGAATACATTAATAACTCCAGCAATTTTACTAAAAACAGGCCAGCTTCAAAACAGGCTGAATCTGGTCCCAAAACATGTCAGCTATACGTGGCTGGCCTCACTGAGAAAATATTACTACAAAGGGACTCAGAGTAACCAAACAAAGCGACTGCTGCAATTGCGTGCTTAGGCTCAACAGAGTAGGGTACATGGCTGGTTCCCTCCTCCTTCTGTGTTTCCATTTAAATAAACACAGGGTTTGCCCTGTGCCACTTCACCTCCTGTTTCCACAGTAATTTTGCGGGTCCCCAAGCCACAGGAAAGCACTGCGGGGACAGCTATCAAAAAACAGAGTGGTATTCTAAATATAAGTGTCCTTTGGAGACGTAAAGCACCCCAAAAGTGGGAGCCACGCAAGAAGCTATTAGCCAGTCTCTGTGTACCCAGAAATGTCAGACTCTTATTTGCCCGTTATTCTCCTTCCACAATCTCCAAAGATTGCAAAACCAGCACAGGCAAAGAACAGGTCACTATGTAAGTTTGCAGCATCTCAGCTACATCATGGGAGCTCCACAAGGACAGAGCCCAAAGCTGAGCACTTGCACTAGTGAAACCTATTGAGAAATAGTAAGACTGCCATCAAACCCCTGGGAAACGGTGGAAGACAAGCACACACCCATACCAAAACTATAAAAAAAAAATCTGGAAGCAGCAGAAATTTTCTCTTTCAGAGTAGGTGTGCACACACAGAACTCACCATGGTCTGAAATCATATCTCCTTTGTGAGTACTTATAACACACCACTATAAAAAAAATCCCTTGTAAAACCGTTGCGGTTACATGATTCCTTCTACGAATAAGCTTCTGCAGAATTCTGCACCTAACCAAGCATTGCAAGTTTCTTGTAAATTGAGTGGCAAATGGACTTTTGACAACCCCTCATTAGCTAGGAGATAAGGGAAAGA
>NW_010562644.1:13103-26528 GCF_000687285.1 Phaethon lepturus
TTTTAGACTGCACCAGAGGGTTTTTTTTCCTCTTTGACTGTCACTGATTAACTGCCACCTGGTGACAAAATAAGACCACAAACTTCCCATTCTGCCCATCAACATGGCACAGAAGGAATAAATGCCAGTATCAAACCTGCTAACCACAACAAATCAAGAAAAAGGAAGCACTTGTACAAAATCTTACAAGAAATCTCTGTACCTCTGGACAACCTCAGAGACATGTATCTGAACCCTTGCAAAAGAACCATAAGAAATATATACGTGTTTGAGAAACCCAAGCAGAAGTGCGGTTTAAGTTTCACCTGAGGCATGGACAGAACTCCCTTCCACAGAAGACTGTTCCCTTCATTTATTTGGGCAACAGCATCAGATGTCAAACCCACTTAGCTCACCGTCAAAGTGGAAGAAGTGATTGTGCTGATTCAAGCGTGGTCTGCCTTCCGCTACTGCCACGGGGACCAGGTTCTCCTCCAGGTTTTCCCTTTGGTGATCCTCTCTCACATGATGGCTGTCAGTGATATTAAGAGACATTCTGCAGGTGGGGCAAGATGTGTCTTGTTCCAGCCAGGACCGCAGGCATGAGCTGACAGGAAAATAGTAATATTATGGTGAGCTTGCAGCGTTTTTCCAAGACATCGGTATCATGAGTACATCAAGCAGCTGTCGCATATTCTGTACAGAACATGAACACGTGGACTGGGCAGAGATAGTTTGTGAGGTACGCCTGATGAGCTCCTGATGTCACTGGCATAGGTTTCTTCTCTCTTTCAGCTGAAAATACTCAAGTGTTCACTTTTTATAAACACGCATGCAGATTTATCACAAACTTAAAACACTCTCCACGTTTATTGTCCCTCCAGCTCAGAACAAGCAATTTTTGCCTGCAAGGGGAAACAAAACGTTTCTCTTCTCTCACCATCCCCAACTGAAAAAGGACAAAAACCAACAGGACAAGTGTTTAAAATACACTGACACATTTTTATAGCAGATCTGCCAGTGTGATGTGGCAATGGCACCTCCAAAGTTTTTCAAAGATCTTTTCAAAACTATCAATACCCAAATCACCAAAGTGGGAACTTTTCCACTCTGGGATCTCTCTAAACAGATTTATTAATACTAACCAGTGCTGTGCCATTACAATGTTTACTTAATTCTCAACATTTGCTGTCTTGAAGAAAGTGAGAAGTGTTTGAAATGCAGGTTTAAAGACTCAGAGCTGTGCCTACTTTTTGATTCAGACTGCTATGACCCAGTTGCAGTATTTGCTGGCACGTTAAACCTAATTTTCAGTAGGGAAGAACTGAATTTCACAGAACTGAACATATCTCAACGCTACAACATGTACTTCATGCTTGCAGGGTGGGGGTTTTTTTCCAGCAGAAAAACTCTCAAAACACTTTAGAAAGCAAGTGACAAACAAAAATTCAAATAAACCTGTTTCCCAAATTCTGTATTTGCAAATGGAGTAAAGGATCACTGGTTTAGGCTGACAGAGGAAGGAAAAAGTCCTATTTGCAGGATTATAGCGAAGTCAAGGATACAAGTGGTCTGCACCATTCCTGAAGCTGTAGCACACAGACATATCAGAAGTTACAGTGATGGGTTTTCCCAGAAACAAGCAAAGCACTACAATAAAAATCTACCATTTTCCATCACCTTGGTCATCAGCACAGCCAGCACGTTAGCACTGCCGATGCTGTCCAACTTCACCTCCATTTCTACAGCAAAACCTTGCAGCACACAGCAAACTCCAATCTCTGCTAGAGTTGTAGACACAAAAAGTCACTTGTGAAACACCCAGAGTGACGCAAGCTACCACCATGCTGCTGCTCCTCAACGGCTCAACCACTGAGTTGCTGGAACGGACACAAACCCCCTTTGGCCCGCAACAGCACCAAGCCCCAAAGGCTTGCAGCAAGCCAGCCGTGGTTATACCCATTTTGTAGCGCACAGGCAGAAGGGCTCAGTCACCTACAGCACCTCAGCAGAAGGATGACTAGCAACAGGTCAAGGTCAGCAACATTTCAGAGCAACAACTCTTTTGAAACTGACTGCTTCCCAAAAGATAAAGGAGAGGGTTTCAACAGAGCCTAAAAGATTCAGACACCCACTACCATTAAACTTCCTTAATATTGATGTACAGAGGCGATCTCAGCAATGTGACGCTTCACTTCTACTCCAAACAAATGGCTATGAAAAAGAATCCCACATAATTGGGAATGGACACAATGTTTAGCCTGTTCACAAAATCACCAAGCTTTTACAAGGACGGAAACCATTCCTAGGCTGTAAATAGGGCTATTAATTGCATCTGGGTTTATATGCGAGCTTAAGTCATCCACTGTAACCATGTTACCTCCTTGGTGCATTTAGGGAGGGAAGTGTAACTTAGCTTCAGAAAAAAATACAAAAAGGATCCTTTTAGACACAGAGAAAACAACTTTCTGAAGAGAAGACCCTGAGCTTCTCAAGTGCTCAGAAGGTGATTAAATATTCACACGATTCAGTAGCACTGCAAGAGGAGTTTCTGCTGCAGAGACACATTATCTCATTAGAGACTTCCTGGAAGACAGATAAATATTTATGTCAAGGTTTGTCATAAATGACAACAAATTATCACAGATCATAACCTCTGGTTTGACAGTTACCAGAAAAACAAACGCTATTTGCAGAAAGTAACTTGCTCATATGACACCACAGGGACAATTTAACTGACCATGAATGTTAGTCACATGGCACTTCAAAAACTCCTGACACAATCCCCGTATCTCCTTTCATTTTTAAGCACAAGCATGGATACAAAAAATCTAAGAAAAGGCACATCTAGCTCAGCACACTGGTCTCCACAAGCATCTGCTACTGTTCATTACTGAGTGAGTGTAAGAAACAGTATACAGAAAGATCCTCTGGCCAAAAGCCTCCCAGTTTCACCTACCAGCTGCTTAGGGACCTCTTCAGCTAATTTGGTCTTTTACAGCCCTGGTGGACTCATCCCCTCCATGAAATCATATAATCAGACCTGGCCTCCACAACTCTCCTGGGGGACTCATCACCATGCAAGGATGCACTGTATAAAAATATTCCCCATTTTCTCTTTAAAGCTGATATCTGAATTTAGTACTGACTCTGATACTAAGGATCTAACTCCAATTTTTCTTCCTCGCCCTCATGGAAGAGGTGGTGCATAGAATAAAGTAAGGGGGAAAAGAGTGTGCTTTGCCAAGCAGTTACACAGCAAGGTAGGGTACAGACCTGCAGTTGAGATACCATACACTACTTACCCATTAGTTGACAAGATGCACACCCTTAGTTTGGGGTGGGGAGGGGGGAAAATGCACCAGGTGAAACAACTCAAACATGAAAATGACTGAAGTGAACACGACTTGTACTTTGTTACTGGAGGCAGACCAAGATGACCCAGGCAGTTAGCAATCACAACTTTGCTGATAGTTCATTACTTGTCACCCTGCTGTAATTTTCAGACATCACCATACATCCCTCGCTTTCTACAATCGGGGCACCCTCTCCAGCCCCAGAAACGTACTTGTGGAAGAGATGGCCGCAAGGCAGTTTACGTGCGGATTGCATGGAGTCCCAGCAAATGGCACAGTCATCATTATTGACTGCTAGTTCCTCTGGTGTTGCAACTGCAAACCTACAAAGAAGAAAACGGCAGAGACAGAAGTAAGGATTACAGCAGTTCAGCATGGCCTCCTCTCTAAAGAATCCTGCACTGAGAAAACCTTTCCCTCAACGTTAACTTTTCCTTGGGAGAGGCATGCCAGCAGGTTTGCTATTTTTTCCATAACCCAAACTCACATGGCAAAGACAGACACACATACACACATCCCTCTCATGCCTTCTTACAGGCACCTTTTTTTTGCACATCTCTGCATCCATCCTAGGTTCAAAAAGCTTTGATTTAGTATCTTCCAAGAAGTACGATCATTAGGTTGAGAACCTCAAATTATAACCTGTATGGCGTTGGCTTATATAATTTTTCTAAATGAGTTTTAATAGCTGTACCCATTAAGATGTCTTCTTGGGATCATAAGCATTTATGGTGTGACTAATTTTGGCCTCGTTTTTTGCCAACCCCCATTTGTCTTTTTTTTTTTCTTTTTTCTTTTTTCAAACTACAGCGCCGTGAAAGCAGCTACTACACAGTACCCAAACACGGACAATATAGAGATGATTGGTATAACAACATTTCACGGTACTGCTGGTGTGGAATACACCTGAGAAACAACCACACAAACACAGGGAGCTGGCTGCCATCGCCAGCTTCAGGAGGAAGCTAGAACGTGGTTCTTCCAGAACAATCAGAATGACAAAAACACATCAAGTCACTCAGACAAGAAGCCTGAGACACTTGCAGCTCAAACAGCTTCGTGAGCAGCTTAGAGGGGTTTAGCGGCTGCATCTTACTGAAAAGAAACAATGCATTGTGGAGGAACTTTATTATGCAGCTCTTAACCTGATATTACAGCCATTAAATGACTTTTCAGAAAGAAAACCTTGGGAATTTCTAGAGAAGCCAGTCTCCTCATCTGGACAACAGCAGCAGTCACCAGAGCTAGTCAAACCTAATGAAGTCCCCAAAGAAAACAGTACAGTGATGTACAGAAAGAGTAACACTCCCTGTTGCTCTTAAAATTATTAAGGACATAGCTGAGTTATGAAAATGTGGCATCAGAGATGCAGCAGTATCTGGCACAATCCTCGGTTTTAGCAGGCCTCTCGATTTCTCTATATTGCCTCAGTATAGGTGGGTGGACTAAAGTAATCCCAAGGTACTCAGCTCAACTACAAGTACAGAGTCTGTTTAGAGTTGGCTTCAGGTTTAATCAATACATACTTAAAGCTGAGCAGGTTTTAATTAATATGTAATTAATTTTTTTTTTTTTTTCATTTCAGGCAGTAACTGAATAGTATGGTCTAATGAAATTAAGAGCATTTATTTCTATCACGGCCAGAGCCAATATCTGACAACTGAAACAGGCAGAGCTTTGCAGAGCTTCCGTCACCCCACCAGGGCAGTACACAAGAAACTACAGGAGAAGAAATACTGGACAGGAGAGTTCACTTGTTGCCAGTAATACGTTACCAGTAATACCACTATTATAAAAGTCATTCCTACATATCTGTTAAAACCAGAAAGGGTGTCTCCAGTAACAAATAAAATGGGTAGAAACATACTCTAAGCGTAGAGATTTAAGAGCCATATTTGCAAGACTGCATCTCTCCAGCTTACAGCATGCCATTGTGTATCAAAGGAACGTAAAAGAATCCCAGCTTCTTCATCAGGATCCTCTCTGCAAGATCCACATCAAGATCCCAGAGCAAATAAGAGGCTCACCTAGCTTCCATGTTTCCAACCACACGCAGGTAGTTCTTGTGCCGCCGAATTCTTCGTTGAACCTCATGAAACAGGTAGCGCAGCTGCATAAAAATCACCAGGCTCGCCATTGACAACCAGATGTTGCCAAACAGCTTTGGAAAAAAACAGAACCAGAAAAGAAACAGAAATAAACACCATGGGAAACAAGAGGCCGCCACAAGAAACTGCATCAGGTCTTAGGAGAAAAAGAAGTCAAGAAACCAGCATTGATGAGTTTTTCTTTTGTTGAGACCATTCAGACTAACCACGTATGTTCACAGGTATTACTACTCATTATATCTTCAGATAGAACTTAAGCAGCACTGCATTTATAAGGATAAACTGTATTCAGTCCTGTTCAGCTTAATGTCCCATGCTGCCAATGAAAATAATTCAGTCTGATATTACTCAATAACAAAGTTAATTAAACACCTATTAAACAGATAATTATACAGTAGTCAATACTCCGTAACAAAGTTATTTGCAAGGACTCCAACTACACAGGAGGGCAAAATGCCAGATCCACCCCCAATACATCTCTGTATTTAAATAACTTCTCTGTAATATTTGGTTCCTAAAATAAGCAAAGAAAAAAAAAATAGAAAGTACGTATACCCAGCACCCTTTATTTTATGGCCAGTCTATTGCTCAAGATTATGTCCAGTATTTCATACCAGCATATGAATATGATGCATCAGGTCCAGTGAAAGCAAGGTTAGCTCCATGACAAAATCTGTGTAGTAGACATAAGTGCCTTTGCCCTCCCATGTTCCTTCATGGTTGAGATCCCAAAGATGAATTACGTATCTGCAAGAGCAGGGACATTAACTTTATTCTATCTTTTGTGTTAAATAGCATCTCTAGTATTCAAACTATTTTATCCATTTTTCAAACAACTTCTGGATATGGATTCTGTGCCTTTCCTAATTCCCTTCTTTGCATTGGGCTTAGGAAGTGCCCACACTCTGTGTTTTTCTGGGGGACTTTTTTTTTTTTTTATAATGTTATCATTTCAAACAGTAACATTTTAAAAAGGCAAAAAGCAGTCAATGCTTAGCCCACGCTGGCATTACAGATAACACCAGCTGACAAGAGTTGTAGCAATTTGCCAAGAACTCCTGCATGTACCAAAAGCCAATCTTGGGATTATAGTAACTACAAGCCCACATTTTTCATCACATGAGGTACTTCTCAGGTGAGGCATTACAGTTTGGTGACAGAACTGAAATGCCAGTAGTGACCTGGACAAGGAAGTTCTGTGCTACACGTCATGTCCTACATACGCATGCACACATGCATTACAGATTACTTTTTCAAAGCAAAAGTTCTAGAGATTAATATCTTAAAAGAAACGCAGTAGGATGACATTAAGTAGCGTGTATCAACCCCCATACAGCAGCATCAATCCATTTTAATCTATGCCTCAAGCTATTAGCACCTACTAAAGCTATCCATCCATTGCAGAATTCATGCTTAAAGGTAGTACAGGCTACGGTTAACCACATTTGCCCATCTCCAAACATGCACTTCCAATTCAACAAGGGAACCCAAGGGAACTACATACACCTCTTAAATCAATAAATGCTAGATGCACTACCTTCTTAACAACCATCCTGCAAAACATAAGCTACTCACCGTAAAATCACATGAGCAGTTCTGACTGTCACAAGCAGAGACTGCAGAAGAAAGAAAAAAAAAAAAAAAAGATATGTTAATGTTCTGGCAGGGACTGTGTGGTCCAGAGGCAGGAGCTAAAGGGCTAAAAGACAAAATGCATTTATTGCAGCTGAACAAGTTCCTGTGAACCAACAGTCACTATAGATGACTGTGTGCACAATGTACCTGTGACAAACATAAAGCTTATAAATAAATATGGAAGAAATTGTTCTCAAACACACAATGCTCTTGGAGCAGCCACTAGCATTACTGATGTTAAGTCTCACTTTTTCCCCGCAATACATAGATATTATATGATACAAATACATAGATATAATATAATACAAATATTACCTTTTTCGAATCTTACCACTTGGTGAGTGTCAAGACCACAATCTCACCAAGCACCTCTCCTCAACCCACTGCTCAAGAAAAATATGAAGAACCAAATAATAGCAGGAATTTGAGGAAGAACCATGGAAGCACTTTCAAGTAATTCCCCCCTTTGCTGAGATGTAAACGCTGCAAAAGTAACTTCTCTCTTTAATCATACTTAACTCTCCAGGCTAAGTACAGAGAAAAAAACTGAGTATATCAGAGAGTGTAAGTAGATCAGAAGCGTAAAGACAAGTGACCAGAAAGAACTGTTTCCCAAATACCTAGCCAGATTTCCACGGGCCCTTATAATCTAAGAAACATGGCCCCATCACCTCTCTCTATGCTGTCAGGCCCACAGTGCCCCATCCCTCCATTGTACCCTCCCAGCGAAAGAAAACGGCACAGGACGAACCCCCGTCAGAGACTGCCCGCCGCGTGCTAGCAGGGGCCAGCTGATGCCAAGATCCAGGGGATTTATAATGAGCACGTGAAACCACTTCTGTAAAACTGGTTTGATGGCATGCCTTCAGCATAAGTTTTAACAACAGTACAGAAGAACTATCAAAACCACTAACTACCCAATATAGTAATAAAACAGTTGGTTTGAAGAATTTTTTCCATCAGTAAAAAGCATTCTTAAAATGCTTCTATGCATTTTATATTTATATATTTAACCCTTAGCAATATCTAACACATCTGCCCACTGTTTACTAGTTGGCTTTAAAGTAAGTGTTCCTGTGACTATTTAAACACCAGTGCAATCTTTTATCCAAATAAGGGCTTCAGGATAAGATGCACACATCATTCAAAGAGCACAAAAAAAGTCAAGAGGGTAACAACAAGTCACCTAGCACGGTGTGCTGGGTGTTAGAGTTAAATTAACACACTAGCTGCTCTTGCAAGGCATGTAATGAGACCCTCCTCTGTCTCCTGTTACCCCACACCTGAGTACCAGAAAGAGACTACACCTTGTTCACAAAAGGTTTTTGGCTACGGAGAAACTTCAGGCAGACCGCAGAGGAAAAGTGAATACATCCAAATTCTAACCATGCACGTGATGGAACAGAATTCTCTCCGTTTTAATTTTAGCTCTAATTAGCTAAAATTAGATTACCTGAGCTGCTGGATGGATACGCCATTGAGCACAAATCTGTGTCAAAACCAGTATACATGGCATAAAGCCTCTGATGAGGAAGACACCTGTCAGGTAGAAACCTGAAGAGTTCAGTCTTTGCCACTTTGAAGAACTTAATGTTGCCAAGACGTGATTTATACTGGTTAGTGCTGAGGCAGCTACAGCATCAAAATTAAGAGGATGAGTGTAGATCGGTCAAGGCACTGGTCTCTGGTTCCTCCGCGCTTTCCAGAAACACTTTTCAGCATTCTGACATGAGAAATGCTTTGCAGCAAATGAAACACTGCATCACAAGTTACACAACTCCATAATCTGAGGTTCTAAACGTACAGTAGGCCATTTTCAGTAGCAACACTTCAAGAGCTCTTGCTCTGCTCCACTACACACACACTTATCCCCCAGGGACTCCGGGATACTGGCAGATACTAGTCACGTAGATTAGCACATGACTGGAAAGTACTCAAACCCTAAGATAATGGATGCAGCGTGAGAAGCTATACAGGAAAATATACTATCATCTGTAAGGTACAATTCTAAGATTTGAATATCACTATCATTATAAAGCCTTAACTGAGATATATGAAAGAGGATCAGAGGACAGCTGCTATAGGAATGGAGTAATTCTTTCTTACAATAAAAAAGGTACAAAGACAGACAGACTGGGTATTACTTGCTACGCTATAATTCTCAAATACCATGTATCAAGGAAAAAAAGCTTAATGTTTATTTAAAAATACAGACTGTCCTTATTCAACCTTCTCTGGGCATTTGCACATCCATCCTTTGCAGAAAAGAAAATGCAGACAGGTGACACAGAAAAAGGCAAAGCCTAACTAAAACCCAAGAAAAACATGTATATTGCTTTATTGAAAATCCTGAGGCATCAAGCTAAATCAATGTTTGCAGAGTCAGGAGGGAGAGATGAATAGCTTAATGTGACTTAATGTAATTAAATACACACTCATGGAATACACTTGGCAGGGTCCCTCTCGAACAGCATCACACAAGCCACCACCAGGAAAACATTTTAGTCTGCAAGATTTAATGCTTTTTGCTGAGAGCTTGAGGACTGCCACGAGGTGTCACTGCTAGTACCTGTACAGAAAGAAACCTAAATGTTTTATTCCACTTACATGAGTCCTGGTTATTAAAATCAAGGAGATTACTCATGGTCATCCAATCCATATAGAGCATATTTAAAATGTTGAAGAAAGATATTAGACAATTTCATATGAGGAAAGATTAACCAGACTAGAATTGTTTTGTTTGGAAGGGAAGTCAGAAGGGGAACAGGAGAAAGGTCTATAAAATTACAGATGGTATGAAGAAGAGTAAACAGGGAATGATTCTTTGCAGTTTTTCACCGTAAATGTGTTAGATAATAGCCAGGGACATTATCAGACAGAAGATTCAGAACAACTAAAAGAGCCCTTTGGTGTACACAAAGCCGAGTTAAACGTGGAATTTGTTGCCTTTGGATATCACGGAGGCCAAAGTATAAACAAGTTCAATAAATGATCAGACAACTTTCCAGAGTCCATCTGAGGCTATCAAACCCAACCGGCTTGTGCAACCCTCAGCTCAGGAACATCCTCAAACACTGGCTGCTGCAAGCAAGGGTAGGAGATCCTTACCTATACATTCCCCACAAACCTCCTCTGCCGTCCAGCAGCAGCACAGCAGGCTGCCTGGATCCACAGCTTGGCTGAGGACCATACACTTATGCCGACCGAACCACTCCATCGTTAATAAGCAGACAGAACAGCCCTCACTGAAATGAATAGCTGGGCCCCATCCTGCAACCCAAACCATGTACACCACCACATGGCGCAGCGCTAACGAGGCAACACTTTGGCACTATGACATTCTCTGATAAACCTACCCCATGCTGGTACAAGGCTGATACATCCTTCTGCCAAGCCCAGATAAGAGACACAAGACCAACAAGACCTCACCCATTAGAGACACTGACAAATCTTCCATAGCATTCCATCGTGTCATTACAAATCCAACCTTGCATATTCTCATACTTAGGGAGAAGTAAACTGCCCTATTAAATAACTGAACAGTGGTGTGACCAGCATCATATTCTCCTACTATCAGCTGACTATCTTCTTTCCCCCTCATTAACTCCAACTATGAATTCAAGATAGAAGAAAAATAAACCATACGTGCTACTTGTTACCTGAACTAAGGATGTGCTAACACGACTTACTTGCAATTATACCGGTTACTTTCCCTTTGTTTAAGAGTATCACTTCCTCAGGCAGAGCGCAGCAACACACCATAACATCAGAATCAGACTGATGTTCACTCCACAAACATAGTCCTGTTTACTCCACACTGCAAAGGGTTCAGGAGTGCACAAACATGAGCTGCTCATCTCAGCCGAGATGCATCTCTTTGCACAAACATAAGCAAATCCCATGAGAATGCCTTAAGGATAGGATGCTAGTCTCATTCCTTTTCGGGAGGAATGAAATAGAAAATACAAGCTCCAAGAAACAGGCTGAGGTGTACAGTACACTTTCATATACACTCTCCCTCTCTCTAGTGGTCATTTCAACTAACCCTTCTTGCAACGCTCATGAAGCACAACCATTATTTTTTCATAGGCTGCCTTTTGAGTTCAGCACCATCTTACAGACTTATCCTCTCATTCTCTTCTTCAGACAAAGATTTTTTTGCAGGCTTAAAGTCTAAAGAGAGAAAGCATGTGGATCTGGCAACCACTTTAAAACAGGAGAGGGCTTGCTTGTGTCTTCAGAGTTTCCTCCTTGTGGGAAACTTAAAAGAAAACCCACCGTGTGCCAAGATACCCCCAAGTGAGGGGTGAAAAGCAAAGCAGAAACCACTATGCATATGAAGGAAGTCTCACCTCTGCTGCCATGAAAGCCAACGTGTGCATGCCATGGGTGTAGCCAATAATACCACAGATGACTGCTAATCCACAGCAGGACAGGAGCATGGCTATGAGCAGGGTCAGGACTCTGATGTGGCTGATCATGGGTGTGGTAGGAGAAAAGGAAAGCTGCAACACAAATACATAAATACGTAACAGGTTTAAAGGAGTACTTCATCCACCCTGCTTTCCATAGTCACTTCATCAAACAAGTCCTCATTCAGGAAAATCTTTTGTTTTCTAGAATAAAACCAATTTCACCACGTCAACCATGCAATGAAGTAATAAATGATGCAGAACAAAGCTAAAACCACACACCATCCCAAAGTCTCATTCGTCTCACTGTCATTTACATTCACCAGGCTTTAAAGCCAGAAGGGATCATTACAATTATTTGATCTAATGTTTAGATGACCTGTGCAAAAAAAAAAAACATGGACACCTTCTCACACAGTAGTTTCTGTGTCAAATCCACAGCATCTGCTTAGGATGAACATGCGTTCTAGAAAGACGTCTAACCTTAATATACAGTCTTTGAGCAATGAGAATAACTGTTCTGCCAGTTTTTCACCTTAGAGCTGATCTGAATTTGTCCAGCTTTATCTTCCAGCCTCTAGTGATTCCAATGTCATTTTCTTCTGGAAGAGAGAGACAGTTCCCCCCAAAATTTAACCTGCAGCTAGAGACTGCTGGACAGAGTCTACTGAAAATAGTTGTCTCATTCAGTAACATATATATAGTGTATTTATTCTCTAAACTACATTAACAGTAAGGCTACGCCTAGGCTGTCAAAATCAAAGATGACCCAAGAGGCAAAGTATTTAGGTGGTCCAGCCCCTTATGGGAAGGGGGATTTCTTCCCCTTAGGGGAAGAACAGGACAAGGAAAGGAGGAGTTGCCCAAAGCTTCACTCTGGTCTGATTGACGAAGTTGACTCCCATGTTTTGTTTTTAAATTGGTTCCTTCTTCCTTGTTGATATCTGGTTCAGTTGCACATCCCCCTGAGTTTGCAAGGCAGATCACACAAGTACCATTTGTCCAAGTAAGGAATTACAAGCCATGCTTTGAATGCAGAAGGAATATAATAAGGATTTCTTCCCACATGAGCTTTGTTCTTTCACAGCTTTCTGAACAACACTAAAAATACCAGATGACTGCCTTGTTAACTTCTGTCTAAATTTTCCTAAGCCCACTAAGCTAGTTTCAAGCTTACTGCTTAGCTACCTGTGAATTAACAGCCCTTTCTGGGTATTAAGAAAAAAAAATTGCAAAGCACAGAGCTACCAAAAGGAAATTCATGGATTCAGTTTAGTTCAAACTTTTATTCCAGGACAGAGGAGCTGAGGAAAATGCATGTCCATTATAGATGTTTAAAGGGCAAGATCTACTATTCAAATTCTAGTTCCTTCATCCTTGCCTAGACTTCAAATTCTGCATCTTTATAACAATTTATTTTTGGCATTAACAGAAACCGGGATGTAGCTTATTGGTTTTGGCTAGGATGAAGTTAATTTTCTTCACCGTAGCTAGTGTGGGGCCATGTTTGGGATTTGTGCTGAAAACAGCATTGATAGTACAGAGATGTTTTCGTTATTGCTGAGCAGTGCTGACACAGAGTCAGGGCCTTTTCTGCTCCTCACCCCACCCCACCAGCGAGCAGGCTGGGGGTGCACCAGAAGCTGGGAGGGGACACAGCGGGGACAGCTGACCCCAGCTGCCCAAAGGGATATCCCATACCGCATGGCGTCATGCGCGGCATATAAACTGGGGGAAGCAGAAGGAAGGGAAGGACATTCAGAGTGATGGCGTCTGCCTTCCCAAGTAACCGTTCCATGTGATGGAGCCCTGCTCTCCTGGAGATGGCTGAACACCCGCCTGCCGCTGGGGAGTGGTGAATGAATCCCTTGCTTTGCTTTGCTTGCGTGAGCGGCTTTTGCTTTACCTGTTGAACTGCCTTTACCTCAACCCACG